>NW_024721079.1:1431573-1434073 GCF_018991925.1 Homarus americanus | reverse complement strand
TTTGTTTGTACCGCTACTGAGATCCATCAGCAGGTACAGGTGTAATGAATACCGTGTTGACAATGTCGCCTACACACTCACCCACTCCTACAGATATATTTCAGGTGTTTCATACAATCTCTCTACTCTACAAGCTGTGAGAGACTACGCTACGTAAAGCAACATGCAGACATTTTTTTAATAACTCTCATATTGCCTTTGTGTTTATCTTTAGAGAATAGAAAAATGAAGAGTACATAAACAAGCGTAGAGGAATTAATCACGAGCAGACATCCGTGGAGCCAGCGCCTCTATACCTTCACCTTTATATAGAACTTTGAGATCCTTGAGTCTGCTGAGGAACACTGAGAACACTAGCGAGATCTTCCTCTCCCGGATCTTCTCACCCAGGACACTAGTTTACAGAGAGGAAAGGAATATAATGTTTGGAGTGATGGAATCTCAATGACCTACACGAGTCAAATATCGAGGAATTTATTTTTAGTTTGTGTAAGCATGTGGAGAGATGGCCGTGGAAGAGTGTGTGTATGTGTGTGTGTGTACGTATGCAGGTGTATAACAAAGAACAACAAAGGTAAATCAAATAACGATAATAAAACACTACAAACTCGTTCAGGTAAGACAAAGTAAATCAAAACAAAAACAATCAACTCTATTATTCACACAGGTAAGTTAGGTAACCTTTACACACAGGTAACTTCTTTCTACCATCCAGCAAGAGCTTGTGATCGCTGCCTAGGTCCAACTCCAACCCCTCGTCCTTATAGTTCTTATCTCTTGGCTCTCATTATTCATTAGTTCTTCCTCGTTCTCTAGTGTTTATTGTTTTATCATGATTTTTCAGTTCTCATTCATTTTTGTCCACGATTTTCATTTTTCAGTAATTATTTTCATTTTTCTTCATTTATCTTCATTTATCTTAGTGTATTCCATCTCTCGTTGTTTTCTTCCTCATATTTCTTCATTCGTCTTCGTTTATCCGTATTAACTTGTTCTTCCTCGTCATCTTCCCAGTATTGTCTCTGGCTACACATCTCAGTCTATATACCCCTGAGTACAGTACTGTGGTGTGCTGGACTACAACAAACGATCCCATACCTTTGTTGTTATTGATTCGTAAAGCCAGATGTGCATGTCGGTAGTTCTCTAGAGGTGGTTATGTCACATCCTGGAGGACAGGTGGCGTTACAAAGGAGGACAAGTTGAATTGATTATTATTATACACACCCTTTACAGTGTATGGGCGTGGCTTACACAGAGGCCGGAACGGAGATATTGTGAGATGCAAATTAAACGAGTGAGTCAATTTAACAACACATATCACGCACTATATTCCAGTCACATCTAATTTCGAATCTCTTAAATCTTATCCTTGAGGGAAGATAGTTTCTCACTTTAGAAACACAACGAGTTGTGTAACAGGTGTAGCCTTTGAGCCCCGTCACCTTCCTCAGAAACAACAGAATCAAATTGAGGCGTTTCCAGGAACCCGTGTGTGTATGTACATTTGGTGACATTTACGACTAGTGTACTCATCATTGTCAATCCACCCTGTCCTCTGTCCAGCGCGCAGAGAGACCTCCCTCTTCCCGTCTACTCCTTACCTCACATCACGGCTGGAGTGTGTAACAAAAATATACAAAGCCTTTGCCTAATGTTATTGTTTTTTCTTTTATGACGACTCCCCAGACATACGGTAGCCAACTTTGCACTGCATACAATACACACACACACACACACACACACACACACACACACACACACACACACACACACACACACACACACCATGGCGCTACATTTGGTACCCACACAACTACATATTGTTGAAAACTTATGAAGAACAGGGGATTGAAACTCTCTCTCTCTCTCTTCTCCACCCCCTCTCCTCTCTCCTTTCTCTTCTCGTCTTCAACCCCCCTTATCTCTCTCTCTCTCTCTCTCTCTCTCTCTCTCTCTCATCCCCTACCACCTATGACGTAGACGGATTGTGGAAACAGCTGACTCCACCACCTGACTACAGCTGATACGAGGCAGGTGCGGCTGGCTGCTTGTAAACAAAAGTAAAAGGTCAGACATAATACCAACTCAGCTTAGGTTACGTCCCTGTGTTCCTGACCACTAATGGACCCCGTCATCTGTATGCCTTTAAATATATCAACTTGTATTCATTAATTTATCTACCTTTATATTCAGTAATATGTCTGTGTATTCATTTTTATGTCTAACCTAACCTAACCTAACCTAACCTAACCTAACCTAACCTAACCTAACCTAACCTTGAACCAATTAGTTATAACATCAGCAACAGAGAAGCCAAAAGTCACCCACCACTATCTCCACCAACCACCCACCACCACCAGCACCACCACCACCACCAACCACCACCACCACCACCACCACTAACCACCACCCCTACAAAATAACCAAAACTTCCACAATCATTCAGCATCAACTACTACAATTACCACCACTACCACCAACCACAGCTACCACCAAC
>NW_024721079.1:1421573-1429073 GCF_018991925.1 Homarus americanus | reverse complement strand
CGCTGACCAACCGCTGTACAGGAACCAGCCAGTCCTTTCATCATTTGGCCTCCCTGTCTCATCAGAAGGAAGTGACACTTGAAGGCTTGATGTTTGTTTTCTCGCTCTGGTTTGACAGTGGTTGTGTCCCTCATCAGTAACCAGCTGGGTTAAGGTGTCAGGTTATATATGTCCTAAGTGCCGACAGTTTTAATGAGGTTGGGTGGGAGGCTGACTGGCAGATGGCCTGGCTGGCTGGCTGGCTGGCTGGCTGGCTGGCTGGCTGGCTGGCTGGCTGGCTGGCTGGCTGGCTGGCTGGCTGGGATTGACGTGTGTTGATGGCTGTATGAAAGTGATGGACAGGAAGAATTTTTAGGTCGATTACTAATGGGTGATTAAGTAAAGACACTATGGTTATTGTCTCCTGGAGTCTCACACACTACAGGATGGAAGAGGGGGAGGATGAGGAAGAAAAGAAAGAGGAGGAGGACGAGGAGGAAGAGGGAAAAAGAAAGAGTAGGACGAAGAGGAAGAGGAAAATAAAGAGGAGGAGGAGAGAAAGAGGGGAACCTGAGCGGCGGCGGTGATGGTGTTGTGTCATTTATCGTGAAAGAAATTGGAGTAGAAAAGTAACAGAGTAAAAGCTTTCATTAGAGAGTTGCTTTGATGACAACAGGGCAAATACTAACCTAACCTAACCTAACCTAACCTAACCTAACCTAATACATCCGTCGAACTTAATGGAGGTATTTACTGTAACTCTGTTTAATTCCTCAACACTAAAATGGATCTTTTTTTTATTTAATCTGCGTCAGGTTTAATATCTATCTATCTATCTATCACACCATCAAGGACTTACTCCTTCAGGTATCAGAGGGAATCCTACTCCTGCTGGGCGTTGTCTCGGGAAAACCCCAAATTACCATTCCTGTGCCTCCACCCACCCCACCCACCCCACCCACACCAACCAACTCACTCACCCACCTCCCCACCCATTCTCGGTAACTGCTAATGAGGGAAAGAGGAAACTACACTCCCTTCCTCCCTAACTCTATAATGTATAGGAACCCCTTCACTATATCTGTCTATGTGGAGGTGTGTGTGTGTGTGTGTGTGTGCGTGTGTGTGTGTGTGTGCGTGTGTGTGTGTGTGTATGTGCGTGTGTGTGTGCGTGCGTGTGTGTGTACTGTTGTTGTTAAGGCAGGAATAATCCAAAGGGAAGTTGTTTACATAATGTGTTGTCTGTTTACATATCCTCAGTAAAGGTTAAATAGTATGGTGTTGTTGTTACCTATTGATGTAAACAAAAAATACATACATGTGTTTGTATTTGTGCGCACACCTGTCCTCTCTCTCTCTCTCTCTCTCTCTCTCTCTCTCTCTCTCTCTCACTCTCTCTCTCTCTCTCAGTAGTGCCTGATACGTGTGTAATAACTGAAGGTTAGTAACAATAAGTGATAAATGATTCTGCCTCACTCCAAGCTATACACTACAGTATCTAGCTAGTGTTTGTGGTCGACTACAGTATCTAGCTAGCGTTTGTGGTCGACTACAGTATCTAGCTAGTGTTTGTGGTCGACTACAGTATCTAGCTAGCGTTTGTGGTCGACTACAGTATCTAGCTAGTGTTTGTGGTCGACTACAGTATCTAGCTAGCGTTTGTGGTCGACTACAGTATCTAGCTAGCGTTTGTGGTCGACTACAGTATCTAGCTAGCGTTTGTTGTCGACTACAGTATCTAGCTAGCGTTTGTGGTCGACTACAGTATCTAGCTAGCGTTTGTGGTCGACTCACAAACTTCAGAAATACCTCACAAATCCTAACTAATCCCCAGGTATAACTTACAGAAACAATTAAATCCTATTAATCCCCAGGTAACTCTCAGTAAACACTAATCCTAATTCCCCTTCCACTTAATACCCGGAACAAACCTTAAAGTAAGATTAAATACCCATAAACCACACTAATTGATTCTCTGTGTAAGTGTCTCGCCATGCTGTCAAAACATAAACATTGTGCATTCGAGGTTAAACAAATAATTCACTACATCCTCTTCAATCCATTGTACAACGCCTATCTTAAAATAAAATAATATCTAAAATAATAATAATAATAATAATAATAATAATAATAATAATAATAATAATAATAAAATGTCTCGTATATAAACCTGAACAAATGGGTATCATCACCTCTCGTCCATCTTGTCTAAAAGAGATTATACTCGTCGCTCGTCTTATGTAAACAGAACCTAATAGATGAAATATTAAGCTAAACTAAATGATAAGCTAAGAGTCTTCGTGTGGGTGACCTTCAATGTCCCCCGCGACCTCCACACACCCACAGACACACTGACAGTCTCTTGTAAGTCTTTGTTCGTCCTGTCAGTCGTACCCTTTACTGGCATAATTTAGGTGCGGACGACGCTTAAACACACACACACACACACACACACACACACACACACACACAAATAACATATTAAGAAAAAAATCCCACCAACATAACACAAGTTAATTCTATCTTAAAAATAAAACATAATCTCTCTTCTGCTCAGATGTCAGGAGAAAATTAATCTAACGTGTTATTAAAACTGGTAAAAGATATAACACGAATTATTCAAGTTCTTCTCAACACAAACAAGATTCATAAATTAACAGGTCACATTAAATGGTCCTCTGGGTCTTCACTACACTGAGACTCACATAAGTTAATGTATGATGTATGAGGAGGGAACAATAAAGTAACTGTGTCCAAACTGAGAGGAACAAACAAGTACACTATAAAAAAAAATATCTCTCCCAAATTGTGTTGAGAAAATATGACACAACGGACGAAGAATTTTGACAACCCTACCGAGACAACAGGAGTCACAGTGTTCATTGTGGAATTCATCGATCACCCCGAGTACAGATAGTTTTTTGGGGGGTGACTGTACCTCTATCACAGTTCAATGTCTCAGGGAAATTGTCATAAATAGGTCTCAGGAATCAGTGTTAAGGGTGTGACGTAGTCGTAGTAGTAGTTAGAGGTGCTCCATCGGGATCTACTGAACACACTGGGGTTTCGTAAGGGAGTAAAATAAGGGTTTCAGTTAAGATATTATTGATGGTGTCAGGTTCGTGTCAGACTTTATTGGATATATTTAATACTTATGGGGGTAGAGATTTACTTCTTTTCCTCAGTGAACGAATCTGGTATTTTTAGTTGAGGTTTGGGATTCGTTTAGATGCGTCGACGATTGGAGTTTGATCATTTTGGGTGGGGGGGAGAGGCGGAAGGAGGTGTCTTAAGAAAAAATGGAAAAGATAAAAGGAAGGAAGAAACGTCTTTAGAAATAGGTAAGTGAGGAAGGAGGGAGATGAAAAGAGGAGAAGGAGGAGGAACGATAGGTGAAGCAGGAGGAAAAATAGGAGGATGAGGAGGTAACGTGAGGTCCTATGCGGACTTAGTGAGAAACCATTACAGGATTGAGTTACCTGCTTGATTATAGAGGGAGAGTAACGCTTCAGGTTAACCCTCGACCAAAATAACCCTCCCCTCACCCCCCATCCCTCCTCCCTCACCCCCCACCGCCTCCTCCTCACCTCACCTCCTCCGCCCTCACCTCAAGCGTTTAAAATGATCATGAGTGGTATTCCCCAGAACCTCTTTCAAAAGAAGAAGGATACAGTAATTATTCCTATACTTCCGGTTTCGTTTCAACCCTTTGAATCCTGGAGGGTTAAATCGTCGTCATCAAAGGGTCGTCATCAAAGGGTTAAATCGTCGTCATCAAAGGGTTAAATCCTCGCCATCAAAGGGTTAAATACTCGTCATCAAAGGGTTAAATCCTCGTCATCAAAGGGTTCAATCATCGCCATCAAAGGATTCAATCATCGTCATCAAAGGGTTAAATCATCGTCATCAAAGGGTTAAATCCTCGTCATCAAAGGGTTAAACCATCGTCCTCAAAGGGTTAAACCATCGTCCTCAAAGGGTTAAACCATCGTCATCAAAGGGTTAAACCATCGTCCTCAAAGGTTAAAATCCTCGTCATCAAAGTGTTAAATCATCGTCATCAAAGGGTTAAATCCTCGTCATCAAAGGGTTAAACCATCGTCCTCAAAGGGTTAAACCATCGTCCTCAAAGGTTAAAATCCTCGTCATCAAAGTGTTAAATCCTCGTCATCAAAGTGTTAAATCATCGTCATCAAAGTGTTAAATCATCGTCATCAAAGGGTTAAATCCTCGTCATCAAAGGGTTAAACCATCGTCCTCAAAGGGTTAACTAAAGAGAGACATGGTAACATCAGTAATGGAAGGTCTCAACAAAATATACTTCCACAGAAATTATGCATCAACTCAATCTAGACACTCTTGAGACGCTTAGGCCAGTGAAGTTGGGTTACGTTAGGTTTGGTTAGGTTTGGTTTGGTTGGGTTGGGTTAGGTTAGGTTTAGGAAATAATGAAATGGATCTTCTTCAGCAACGTGTGTGTAAGTGATATAGGAGAGGCGCTCAGTATAGAAAATATCGTCAAGCAACCACTGTAAGGTCAAGCACCTCAGCAACCACTGAACCGGTAACATTCCCGTTTAATATAATCAACTTGTTCCTTAGTGTAAATATTTAGTTCCTAGTAAAGAGGAGACGAGTTAAGGATGGGGAAGCCCTGGGGAGGATTGAAGACCCACTACCATCACCACCACCACCAGCAGGAGGAGAAGGAGAGGGATATCCAGTCCTGTAATATCATTTATCAGTTTATTTATTCCACTCGTCAGTTACCCCGAGGATAGATCGTCTATATTGGTCCTGGTGGAAGAGAGGGGGAGAACCTACCCTAGTTAAGATTTTACCCGGGAGTTTCTAAAGGTTCCTGATTTAGAGTTTATTCTGTGTAGTAGAGACGGGGGGGATTAAGGATTCCTATATAGTGCTTCAATAACTAAGGTCTTTGTGGGGATTTTCAGGGGTTCCTAATATATACTGTGCTTCAATAACTAAGGCCTTCAAGTTATTTGGGTCTTTTTAGGCCCTTAAACACGTAATAAGTCCATCAACACCTAAGAGATTTTAAGAGATACAAGTGTTTATATAACTAGTTTAGAAGATGGAAACATTAACTTCTTTATTCTCGTGAAAAGAAAAACCAAAGAAAGATAGAGAAATATGAGTTCACTGACCCACCCCCTGACCCACCCCCTGACCTACTTCTGACCCACCCCCTTACCTACTTCTGACCTATTTCTCACCTATTCTGACCTATGTTTTATCTTCTTTTGAACTGCTTTTGACCTATTTCCCCCAGAGCCAGAAGTCCTCCTTAATCAGCTCTAAACCACCATCTTTTGAAGTGACATTAAAACATAACATAACATAACATAAAAAAAACCTAACCCAACCAAACCAAACCTAACAATAAACGCCGTTGACTTTGAGGGTTAAGGACCTCTGAAAAGCTGTTCCAGGAAGGTTAGTGTTACCCTCGGTGCTGAAGAGCCGTCTGTAATGGGTTCAGTTTACCTGGGTAAGTAATACTAATGAATGCTGGATTACAGGTAGATATAGACTGTACCTGGTCCTTGTAATGATGTCTAAGATGGAGGGGGTGTGGGTAGGGAAGGGGTGTGGGTGTGTGGGTAGGGCGGTGAGGATGTGGGGCGGTGAAGGTGTGGGGCGGTGTTGAGAGGGGCGTTGAACACTCGTCGTCAGGTTATAGTAGGTGATGGTGTGACCTGACGAAGGTGTACCCGGAAATGGTATACTGGTGTGGAATAAACCTGGATATAACGACGGAGGGGATTATAGTGTAAAGCCTTGTGTTAAGCGCTTAAGGGGGGCTGTGTTAGGTAATATGTCAAGCGAGTGGTAGTGAATAAACTGTGCTTGTTGTTATGGTAGAGAGACAAATACACGAACAAACACACACACACACACACACACACACACACACACACACACACACACACCATCGTCTCATAGGTGTTTCTATTCAATACCCAGAACTACTTAGCTGACCTCTGGCCGGAGATGCACTCAACATGTCCACTGAACGAGAATGATTGAGTGTGTCTAGCTTTTGTTGTGTGCATTGCGTGTGCTCATAGTGTTTGATTGCGTGTTATTGAGTGTATATAAGTTTTAGTATGCGTATTGTCTGTGCTAAGGGTGTTGGCAGGTGGTCAGTGTTGGCAGGTGGTCAGTGTTGGTAGGTGGTCAATGTTGGCAGGTGGTCAATGTTGGCAGGTGGTCAGTGTCGGCAGGTGGTCAGTGGTCTTTATAACCAGAAGACTTGTATAATATCATAATTCTATATAACTATATCGAGAAACCTCTATATAAGGAACTACAGCCATAAGAATGATAACCAAAGTAGCATATCAATTCCTTTAAACGTATAACATTTCCAAGGAGTTAAAAATACAAGCTATAAGCGTCCAGCTGTCACTAATGGGAATATTCCTATAAATTCCAACTTAGAATTTCCTGCTCCAGTGACCTTTAGCTCAGACAGGTCACGAAAGGTTAAAAAATGACCTCACGGGATTAATTCCTATTTACTGTAGACTATAGTGAATTTGTTATATAATTCTGATGTATAAATTGATTAAACTGGGTATTATTGTGTATTACAAACAGATAAGATACTGTTGTTGTATTAAGAGTGTACTTTAGGTTAGGTTAGGTTAGGTTAGGTATTGACTGGGATGATTTAAGATGTATCAAGGTGTTGTTGTATTAATGAATGACAGACAGACAGATAGGAGAGATGGAGGGGGTAAAATATGAGTTAGTTAGAGAGAGAGAGAGAGAGAGAGAGAGACGAAGAATAAAAGAGAAAGAGAGAGAGAGAAAGAGAGAGAAGAGAGAGAGAGAGAGAGAGAGAGAGGAGAGAGAGAGAGAGAGAGAGAGAGAGACCACCTAATAGCACTCTATCATAATGATCACGGTCTGTATGTATATATATCACAGTTAACAGCCTCAGGACTAAACTACCCACCGTGTACCTGTGATCAAGTGGAGTACACGTTAGAAAGGTCAGGGCTAAGCACCACCACTTTCCCCGTTTTGAACGTTTACGTGAGAAAATACCACTTTTGACCCCAGTGAACGGTATCTCTAGTCCATCTGGCTGACCCAAATATTTCCTTTGGTCAGGTAAATGCCGCCCTGTGCCATACCTGTGTCCTCACCTACCGTTAACCCCCATCTCGCGTTAACCTCACCTTTCATCTCCCACACCTTGCGTTAAAGTCACTTCTCATTAACCTCACTTTGCATTAACCACACCTACCGTTAACGTCACTTTGCGTTAACCACACGTCTCACTTAACCTCAAATGGTTAAAAAAAAAGAACATCTTCATCAATTGGTTAAAAGGTCAAATCTTGTCCCTGTAGGTCACATGAGGATAAAGTTTGATAAAAGGTTATAAACAAATAGCTGAGGTTAATGAACACATCGATCTTCCTCACTTTGACCAGAGGAAGATCACTGACGTCAACCGGGCCAATACAGTCTGGTATATAACATAAC
>NW_024721079.1:1396573-1416573 GCF_018991925.1 Homarus americanus | reverse complement strand
ACGAGACATAACTAAACTACGGTCTGTCTGTCTATCTATCTGCCTGTCTCTGTCTGTATGTATGTGTGTGTGTGGGTGTGTGTTAATTAAAATCTTATTAATAAAACACTACAAAAACACTCACATACAGACGCCTACATAGTCTAATAATAATGGTAGTGGCTCTGTAACTACATACTTTGACAACACGTGAATCTAGTTATCACCTTGGATGTAAATATTGACCAAACATGACTCTAGTTCGTGTAACAGTGAGTGATAAATATTGATCACACACCCAGCTTGTTCCTCGTAGATGTAATGAGGGTAATGTTTACAAGATACCCGTCTGCTGTTTCACCGCTAAGAGAGATAGTGGTGGGAATATTTTGGTTGTTAGGATGATAATTGAAGGTTTTTGGTTGTGTGGTTGATAACTTTTTGGTTGCTGTTGTTTATGCTGTAGATGTCTTCGTTGTTTGGTTGTGTACTGAATCAAATGTGTTTTCTCCTGTGTGTGTCATAACTCCGTGTGTGTAATAACTTTAATAATAAATAATAATAATAATAAACGGTTTATTAATAGAGTTGCAGCCGGTGGCTGAAAAAATACACTTACATTTGATTTAGACATAATGATATAATATGCATTGAATACATTTACAGGGCTGTACAGTACATAAATCAGGAGTTGTTTATTATTTTAACAATAAATGGGATGGTGCTGTTCTTATATCTATCGGTGCGGGCTCTTATGGGCTGAATTTTGTTGTAGTGGCGGACTGCGCGAGGTGGGTGGGGGGCTGCAGGTGGCAGAAGGTGGCGATGACGAGGGTGGTGCATTAGTTGGCTGCCAAACCTTTCCAGTGCTTGGTGGTGGAGGTCACTGAGGGATGGCATTTCCAGGGTGGAGAGAGCGTTGCTGTAGCCGGAGTATTCTGTCATAACCCCCTGTGTGTCATAACTCCGTGTGTGTCATAACCCCGTGTGTAAAAGGTACCTGGAATATAATTAACCTCTTGACCTCACTAAACCCAGAACACTAACCGGGCGGTGAAAATAACCTGATCTGAAGGAACCACTTGAATTAAAGATGATTTATACCTTTTCTAAGAGACCCGAGGAAAGGTGGAATGCTGTTGATGATTTACTGAAGATGGTGGATATTTATTTTAGGCATTCCAGCTTATTTTACTTTGAGATTAACCACGCTAATGCTAACCTAACCTAACCTAAATTAACCTAAGCTAATCTAACCTAACTCAGGAGGAGGGGGAGGGTGGCGGGGTGTCCATGGAGCCTCAACACACAGACACAACAGGTAAGACTAACCGGAGCCAACAGGCCTTTGAGAGATACCTGTACCAAGTATATATAAACAATACACTTTGCCAAACTTGAATGAGATTAATTTTGTAACATCACCCCCAGCCAACCCCCACCCCCCAGCCAGCAGTATTCTAGGTCGATTGGTTTGCCATGACACACACACACACACACACACACACACACACACACACACACACACACACACATATATTAAAAAATCCAGGTGTACTGTATTTACGTGTGTATCATTAAATCCCCCGACATCTTCACTACTTCATCACCTCATTAAATATAAAACTCTTCATTAAACACTATACATCATCCTTCTTCTACCATAAGTACATCGACTATCTCCGGCGTCAGGAGAAAAATAAACAAGAGAAATATATAATTATAACATTCTCTTGTTTCAACCCAAATTTAGACCTCATAAGATGCACCAAGTAGAGCCCCCCCACCCACTCCCCCACTCCCCATCCTCTCACAAGAAACTTCCTCCTCCCTCTTGAGTGGTAACCTATCTAACCCCCTCCTTCACAAAAATTACCTTCCCCCTCCTACCCCCCTCCCCCTTCTTGGAGTAGTAACCTGAGACATCTGTCTCTCCTCCTCTTCTCCTCCCTTCCTCACACACACTGCTTCATGACTAAATATGGCAACTGAGGATGTGGTCCCTGTTGCCACTCTGCTGACCACGCCTCGCCTTCGAGCTGCAAATGAGAGGACAATGTGTTAGATGGCTCGAGCAGGTCTTTGGAAGGAGCGAGGATTGTCCTTGGAGGTGGCGGGCAGCTTGGTGGAGGAGGAGGTGGCAGCTTGGAGGAGGAGGAGGTGGTGGAGGAGGAGGTGGAGGAGGAGGGAGGAGGAGGTGTTGTGAAGGAGGTGGCGGGGGAGCCGAGTGTCTTATGAGTGTATAGGTGTCCCTTTAACACTTCTACCGCCTCCTATAAATCAATTATAAATCCATATAAAAAATCCCTAAATCTCAAAAATCCCCCAAAAATAAAACCAAATAAATCCATGGTAAATCCCACAAATTCCTAAAAAAAATCCTCAAAATCTCCCTAAAAAATCCTAAAATCCCTAATAAACCTATATAAAAACTAAAACAAAATCAATAAAACCCTAAAATTCTTCAAAAATCCCTTGGGTAAAAAATCCCCAAAAAATCCCTAAACCAGATTAACACACCAGACCAGGATCTTCAATGTAAAGACACTGAGAGGATTTTGACACTAATGAAGGATGGATGTTGGTGTCATATTCCTCTGTAATCCACCTTCAGGTTACGACGTTAAGTATGTTAAAGTTAAGAGAGCTTTGTTACCAGCTTTTGTTACCAGCTTTTGTTATACTGAGCTTATCCTCCCATATCCAGCTTCGTAAGAATGGTCACAGGGACAATACGTCTAAGGGCATCAGGGGGGTGGAAGGGAATGTCAGCACTATGACCTTTGACCTATGTTCACATGGCCACCACACCTTAACCACCGCTACCTAACCTAACCTAACCTAACCTAACAAATTATGGGGGAAAAATAAACAAAATCCCATTAGCTAAAAAAATAAATAAAAGTATTAGCCCCCCTCTAGACCAGGGAGCCAATCAGGACAAAGTTCATCATAATCACCAACATTCTCAAGGTACACTTCAACAGGGAGGAATGCAAAGGTGTTCAACTACTACAGGTATGTTACTTGTACTGAGCAAAATTTAGGTATTAATCACCAGCTTTTCCATATCACCACAGAAGAAGAACAAGAAGAACAGGAACAAGAACAAGACGAAGACGAAGGCAAAGAACAAGAAAAAGAAGAACAAAAACAAAAACAACAAGAATAAGAACAAAGACAAGAACAAGACGAAGACGAAGAACAAGAATAAGAACAAGAAGAACAAGAACAAGAAGAACAGGAACAAGAACACAGACGAAGACGAAGACAAAGAACAAGAACAAGACTACCGAAAATTAGTCAAGACACAGGCAACAGAAATAAGGCAACAGTTACCATGAGTTTTCAATTTTCTTAGACGTTCTTAACCTAGATTTCCTCTGCTGGAGAATTTGGGTCAGACGAAAGAAGGGGTGGTGAAGGGGGAAGGGTGATGAAGGGGGGGAGGGGTGAAGGAAGGGGGGGAGGGATGAAGGGGGGAGGGGGGAAGGAAGGGGAGGGGAAGGAAGGGGGTGAAGGAAGGGGGGAGGGGATGAAGGGGAGGGGTGAAGGAAGGGGGAGGGGTGGAAGGAAGGGGAGGGGTGAAGAAGGGGAGGGGTGAAGGAAGGGGAGGCAAGAAGGAAGGGGAGGGGTGAAGGAAGGGGAGGGATGAAGGAGGGGGAAGGTGGTGTTTGGGGCAAAGGGGCAATAATATTCTGACCTGTTTTCTGAGATGGTTGAACCGGGGATCCACTTTTATCGCTGTTTTGGCTGTTCAGGCCCCTGGAACTGCCTTGGGGAGGAATGGGGTGGGGCCTGGAGGTGTGTGGGGGGTCTGTGGTGGTGGGGTCTGGAGGTGTGTGGGGGGTCTGAGGTGTGTGTGGGGTCTGAGGTGTGTGTGGGGTCTGGTGGTGGTGGGGGCCTGAGGTGTGTGGGGGCTTGGAGGTGTGGGGCCTGGTGGTGGTGGGGTCTGAGGTGTGGGGGGTCTGGAGGTGTGGGGCCTGGAAGGTGTGTGGGGTCTGGAGGTGTGTGTGGGGTCTGGAGGTGTGTAGGGCTGGAGGTGTGTGTCTGGAGGTGGGGGTCTGGAGGTGTGTGGGGGTCTGGTGGTGGTGAAGGTGGTGAAGATGTAAAACTCCTGGAAAAACAGAGGAAACACCTCTTACGTGTTATAATGGGAACGGCTGCCCACTTCACCAATACTTTTAACGAGGCGAAGACACAAAAAAGATAAAAATAGCCACAATCCTCTCCACTAGCCGCCCACCTACTAGTTATTTAAGAGTTTATTGAGTCCAGCTGAGGCCATACAACAGACGCTTCTAGGGACATACGGAGTGTTGTGTATGTTTTTTGGGGTCCATGCTATTTTTTCAATCGTATCTTCCACTGCTCATAACCCGACCATGACAAATCCCTCTCCCTCTCCCCTCGCCCCCCCCCCCACCTCAGCCAGGACTCCTATCTCTTCTGCCCACCTGTTCCTTGTCATCTCACGCACATACACTCACATATACATACACACACACACACACACACACACGCACGGCCTTCCTTCACATACAAACACCCCACACACCCTTCCTCCCCACACACACACCCCACATCTGCACCCCCCTCCACACACAGCCCTTTAAAACACATCCACCAATAACAAGTTCAGTGTGGTCGACCTGAGCTCCCAGGCAATGTATTACACTTGGACCCGTCTCTCTTTCCTGTGTATCATAGTGACGGTCTCAGCATTATTATCACAGGTTAGGTTAGGTTAGGTTTAGGATAACTTAACATGTTAATCTATCCTAAAATGAACCTAACCTAACCTTATCTAATCTTGTGTAAATCTTCCTTCTAGATGTAATAGGTCATTTTCAAGGTTAGTTTAAGAGAATAACAACCTTTACGGAGAAACAGCCAATCAGAATCGAGTCAGATGCAGTACAGGTAAAAAAAAAACATAAGTTAGTAACTAGTAAAGTAAAATATTCCACCTTGTTAACTTACCTGTAGCCCACCTCCTCCTTGTTAACCCACCTCTACACCCACCCCCACAGCTTAACCCACCTGTGTGTGTGTGTGTGTGGATAAAATATGTGTAATAATATTGACGACGACAACACCAATAAGAACTACAACAACAACAACAACAACAACAACAACAATAACAATAAAATAACCAACAATATTAACACTAACAATTATTAACCCTTATAAAACCCAGTAATTAAACAACTACAATTATAAAGATCTATTACCATGACAACGTCCGCTGATGTCTCTTTCTCCGCACGCAAACTACCCCGCACGCAAACTACCCTGCACGCAAACTACCCTGCACGCAAACTACCTAGAACACAAACTACCCCGCACGCAAACTACCCCGCACGCAAACTACCCCTCACGCAAACTACCCCTCACGCAAGCTCGCTCAAGTGTGTGTGTGAATGGGGGGGGGGGGGAGGGGGGGGGGGGGGGGGGCTGCACGGAGAACTGTCGTGATTTGCTCGTTAGGTTTAGCGTGGGAGACAGGAAACAAGCTGAAGTGTGAGCAATATGATTTTGGTGGTAGTGGCGTGGGTTGAAGTGTCTTGTAGGGACTTGTAGGTGGCGTGGAAGTTTATGAGGAGGAGTCTTGGAGGTGATGGCGTGGGTCGTAGGAATGAACGATAATAATTGGTTAGGTTAGGTTAGGTTTGGTTAGGTTAGGTTAGGTTAGGTTAGGTTAAGTTTGGTTATACAGTCATGGAAAACACAATACTAGGTCGCTTATTACACTGTCCGAACAAGTGTGTGTGTGTGTGTATAAATCAGGTAGTTAACATCAGCACATACCAACAGTCACTTCACACTCCTAGAGACAAGGAGAGAGCACCGGGAGTCCTACGGGATCCACCCAGCATCCCTAGGCGGGTCCTTGGAACACGTCCTCACCTCAAGGCAGATCCTGTGGGGGTTTAACTTTTGGTTGAGTTCCTCTTGTGTGTCCCGATTGTCTCGCCACACACTTGAACCAGGCAGTGGGGGGCTTACGAGGCTCTCACCCCACACACGAAGGAGGGCGAGAGTCAGGGAGGACGAGGGTGTGTGTCAGGGAGGACGTGGGTGTGTGTGTCAGGGAGGACGAGGGTGTGTGTCAGGGAGGACGTGGGTGTGTGTGTCAGGGAGGACGAGGGGTGTGTGCTCGGGAGGACGAGGGTGTGTGTCAGGGAGGACGAGGTGTGTGTGTCAGGGAGGACGTGGGTGTGTGTCAGGGGAGGACGAGAGGGTGTGCTCAGGGAGGACGAGAGGGCGTGTGTCAGGGAGGACGAGGGTGTGTGTGTCAGGAGGACGAGGGTGTGTGTCAGGAGTGGCCGAGGGTGTGTCAGGGGAGGACAGAGAGAGGGTGTGTGTGTCAGGGGAGGACGAGGTGTGTCAGGGAGGACGAGGGTGTGTGTGTCAGGGAGGACGAGAGGGTGTGTGTGTCAGGGAGGACGTGGGTGTGTGTGTCAGGGAGGACGAGGGTGTGTGTGTCAAGGAAAGAAAATGACTATTACAACTCTATAATGACACTGGTATTTGTAAGTAACATCACGGTACACTGACAATGTATACTCCTCTACACTGTAACCAACAACTTGAGTACAGTACAGAAACATATTTTGACCGTAAATTTGAGTCTTCTTCTACGTACCAGTCTAGTCTGTTACTTGAGCTGACAGTCACTATGCATCTCAGTATACCAGTCTAGTCTGTTACTTGAGCTGACAGTCACTATGCATCTCAGTATATCCATGAAAATAACTCTCAATAAACACCTAACAGCTTAACAACAACGACCTTTAACAATATTCACCTTTTGAAAAATCATGAGAGAATTACAGACATCAAAATAAACAACGCAGGAGAGGCAACATAACGTGAATATAATCTCTATCTAATTAATTAATTTGTCCACACCTGTGTTGACGATCTCACCTCTATATAATTTGTTTACTACCTGGAAAACTCAGATTCAGGTGTAGATGACGTCAGTACAGCCTTCGACTATCACCCACCAAGTTTGAAAGTTTTTACCAAATTCATTAGTATTTTGGGTAAAGATCTTTAATTCACCTCTCTGGCATGGGGGGGGGGGGACACGACACGGCACCTCCTTCAATTCAGTCACGAAAGAGTTGAAAAGGTAAAAGATTCCAGGGGGTTAGGTTAGGTTAATGACAGCTGCTGATGGTTATGGCCAATAGGGAAGGAGGGACATGCAGGGGACAAGTGAAAGGCGTAAAGTCAGAAAAACAATATATAGTATTTAACGTGAACAGAAAGAGACAGATAAGACTATGTGAAAATGTCAAATAAATCCAGTCGTCACCCCTCCCACACACGCACACACACACACACACACACACACACACACCCACACACATACACACCCCACCCACACACACACACACACCCACACACACACACACACACACACACACACACACCCAAACACACACACACCCACACACACATTCAGTTACTCCATTAATCACGCATTCTCTGACGTCACTGATATCAGGTTCCTAGTATCACTTACACTTTCAGCTAATCCATACAGGTATTTACTTATGACGTCACATTAACATAATTCATCTGTTGAGACCCAATTTTGCTAATTATATTGAGTTAAACTTTTACCCACAGACACACACACACGCACACCCACCCCCACACCCACACCCACACACACATATATATATATATATATATATATATATATATATATATATATGTGTGTGTGTGTGTGTGTGTGTGTGTGTGTGTGTATTGCAATTATTTATTTTTTTTGGCTACAAATTGCATTAGTAAGTGGTGAAAAACACTTTAAAAAATATAATTTCTTTTTCAACAGAAACATCTTATTATTCAAAATAGTGCTGGATAGTTTGGAATATCCAAACTTTCTTAAGTTGTAATTTTCAGATATAACGGTAATTTAGTTTACCACGGAATTATTATTATAATTCAACAGATAATTTATGTAAAAATATATACAGAATCTGTAAATTATACAGAAAATGTTTGGCAACAATATAACCAGAGAATTTACTGTAAATTTTACAAGTTTTTTTTAAGAGTGTGTACAGAGGCGTTTGTTTTATAATCAGTCAAGAATGTGATACTGACAGTCGTGCTCAAATCATCTTCTGTCTGCCTGTCTGTCTCTCTTTCAATTTGTCTGTCTGTCTGTCAATTTTTCTGTCTGTTTATCTGTCAATCTTACTGTCTGTCTGATAATTTGTCTATGTATGTATGTATGTATGTATGTATGTAATTAACTTGATCCAGTAAGAAACAAGAGTACAGTTTTACACTTACAGTAATACACTCGTTAACTTGACACCAATATTTCCCGGTTAATTACCACCCTGAGCATCACGCCCATCAGACACTCAAAAATCTCGGAATTAGGAGGGTTGAGAAGGAGGTTGGGGCCATCAGAACAGAGGTGTGTGGTTAGTTGGCAGCAACAGTAAAAAAAAAAAAGTCTGAGAATCCGCGACAATCTGAACCATCTGTATAAAGTGGAATGTCTCTCAATCAAGCGGCAATGTGACGCCATGAGGACTGGACGATGAGACACAGGGAACCTTTTCTAACTTAGGAATTTTTTTTTTATCATGTTTTATGGGTGTTTATTTTCAGATCAAGTTCAGGGTTTGGAATTCTCATATAATTTTACGTTTATTTTATTGTTTTTCTATATATTACTCTAGATAATAAATGGTGTTTGTTTACCAATAGATTTCAGCACAATTTGGATGGGATCTTGGCTAGTGTGTTAGTGATTTACCTTATATGAGTTAGTTAAATTTGGTTAGGTTAGGTTAGGTTAGGTTAGGTTGATGCGTTCTCAGATTAATTAATCAGGGAGTATTTTATTTTTTTCTTTACTTAATTTTTGCTTATTTGGTTTATAGTATTACTGTAGAGCTTAAGAATTAGTGTGTGTGTGTGTGTGTGTGTGTGTGTTTGACTGTTGTTCACTTCACATGGATACATTTAGTTTATTAAGTCACACACACACACACACCAGTAAGTGGCAGTAAACAAAACACCTCTAGAGAACCAAAGTTTACACACACACAGCCAGTTTACCACGCCGCTTATAGACTCTAGTAGTAGATTACCAAGACTATATGACCCGAGGGTAAACAGGAGACTTGTTTACATGGCTGAGGTGTAGAGGAGATAAGAAAAATAAATACGACCAAGACGAACACGGACTGCCCTAGTAACTCAGAACCCAGCAAGTCGGGAGGTGGATGCCAACGAATTAAACAAAATTCGACGGTCCATTACGACAGAACGGCAGCGCACCCAAAGTGATAAACTGCAATAACTGACGCAACAACTGTGTGTGAAGCTGAGAAAGTAGCGCAGGAGGTGAGCGCCTCAAACTGGCTTCAGCCTTAACAAACAAGAATTCACAGATGTCATTGCTCTAACCCTCTAAGGTATAAGATTGACCAGTAGGTTTGTCCTCCTAATGCGTGTGTGGCTTATCCTACGACATCAACCAAGCCATGGTGTACTTCTACGCTAGACTGACCGAGGTGTTATCTCAAGCAGCAGCCCAGTTGAGATGTCGACTGTCCTTCTCTCTGCTTAGGTCTGCATTGCTTTGCCTCAGGGGAACGAGAGCATCGGCCCCTAAACCAACACCAGTCACAGACACAGAGGTTAAGGCAACAGTCACTGAACGCTGCATAGATCTGTGACCTAACTAGCTCCACTACCTCCACCTCCTCCACCACCACCACCACCTCCACCACCAACACCTCCAACACCAACACCTCCACCACCACAACATGCAGAAGGCAGGCGAACGTTCGTGTGGCTTGATGATATTTTCGGTATATGAGGAACGCCAGGCGATGAAGTTCGCCCGTGGTGGTGCTGCTTTTATGGCATAGTCCGGTGGTGTAGTTCCCAAAAGCCTCTACATTAAGATCTTCTACTAACTGGGGCCCTAAAAACGCACCTAACTACCTAACGACCTCATTTAACTCAGAAATGGCAGCCAGACTGTTCAATTTACAGTGAGAGACTACAGTAACTACATGCAGTCTTCTGTAACCAGTCAGGGAGAAACACGAATTAAAATACAGGAAGAGAACTGGGAGAATCCGGATTGTGGTGTGTAGCCGTGGAGGGAGCCAGGGTGAGTGTGTGTAGCCGTGGAGGGAGCCAGGGTGAGTGTGTGTAGCCGTGGAGGGAGCCAGGGTGAGTGTGTGTAGCCGTGGAAGGAGCCAGGGGTTGTGTGTGTAGCCGTGGAGGGAGCCAGGGTGAGTGTGTGTAGCCGTGGAGGGGCCAGGGAGTGTGTGTGGCCGTGGAGGGCAGGGTGAGTGTGTGTGTGTGGAAGGAGCCAGGTGGTGTGTGTAGCCGTGGAGGGGCCAGGGTGAGTGTGTGTGCGTGGAGGGAGCCAGGGTGAGTGTGTGTGTGTGTGTGGAGGAGCCAGGGTGGTGTGTGTAGCCGTGGAGGAGCCAGGGTGGTGTGTGGCCGTGGAGGAGCCAGGGGTGAGTGTGTGTAGCCGTGGGGAAGGTGTGTGTGTGTAGCCGTGGAGGGCCGGGTGAGTGTGGCCGTGGAGGGAGCCAGGGTGGTTGTGTAGCCGTGGAGGAGCCAGGGTGAGTGTGTGTAGCCGTGGAGGGAGCCAGGGTGAGCGTGTGCCGTGGAGGGCCGGGTGGTGTGTGTAGCCGTGGAGGAGCCAGGGTGAGCGTGTGTGTGGAGGGCCAGGGTGAGTGTGTGTAGCCGTGGAGGGCCAGGGTGAGTGTGTGTAGTGGGAAGCAGCCAGGGTGAGTGTGTGTGTAATGGGAGCCAGGGTGGTGTGTGGCCGTGGAAGGGCCGGTGGTGTGCGTGTGGAGGGAGCCAGGGTGAGTGTGTGTAGCCGTGGAGGGAGCCAGGGTGGTGTGTGTAGCCGTGGAGGGAGCCAGGGTGAGCGGTGGCCGTGGAGGGGAGCCAGGGTGGTGTGTGTGGCGTGGAGGCCAGGGTGGTGTGTGTGAGCCGTGTGGCTGGAGAGGAGCCAGGGTGAGCGTGTGTGGCCGTGGAGGGAGCCAGGGTGAGTGTGTGTGTGGCGTGGAGGAGCCAGGGTGAGTGTGTGTGGCCGTGGAAGGAGCCAGGGTGAGGTGTGTGTAGCCGTGGAGGGAGCCAGGGTGAGTGTGGCCGTGGAGGGAGCCAGGGTGAGGTGTGTAGCCGTGGAAGGGAGCCAGGGTGAGTGTGTGTGTGCCGTGGAGGGCCAGGGGTGTGTGTGTGTAGCCGTGGAGGGGCCAGGGGTGAGTGTGTGTGTAGCCGTGGAGGGCCAGGGTGAGTGTGTGTAGCCGTGGAGGGAGCCAGGTGGTGAGGTGTGTAGCCGTGGAAGGAGCCAGGGTGAGTGTGTGTAGCCGTGGAGGGAGCCAGGGTGAGTGTGTGTGGCCGTGGAAGGAGCCAGGGGTGAGTGTGTGTAGCCGTGGAGGGAGCCAGGGTGGTGTGTGCCGTGGAGGGCCAGGGTGAGTGTGTGTAGCCGTGGAGGGAGCCAGGGTGAGCGTGTGTGGCCGTGGAGGGCCAGGGTGAGGTGTGTAGCCGTGGAGGAGCCAGGGTGAGTGTGTGTAGCCGTGGAGGCCAGGGTGAGTGTGTGTAGCCGTGGAGGGGCCAGGGTGAGCGTGTGTGGCCGTGGAAGGAGCCAGGGGTGGTGTGTGTGGCCGTGGAAGGAGCCAGGGTGAGTGTGTGTAGCCGTGGAGGGAGCCAGGGTGAGTGTGTGTAGCCGTGGAGAGAGCCAGGGTGAGTGTGTAGCCGTGGAGGGGCCAGGGTGAGCGTGTGGCCGTGGAAGGAGCCAGGGTGAGGTGTGTGTGGCCGTGGAGGAGCCAAGGGTGAGCGTGTGTGTGTAGTCGTGGAGGGGCCAGGGTGGGTGTGTGGCCGTGGAAGGAGCCAGGTGAGCGTGTGTGTAGTCGTGGAGGGCCAGGGTGAGTGTGTGGCCGTGGAAGGGCCAGGGTGAGTGTGTAGCCGTGGAGGAGCCAGGGTGTGTGTGTGTGTGGCCGTGGAGGGCCAGGGTGAGCGTGTGGCCGTGGAGGCCAGGGTGAGCGTGTGTGGCCGTGGAGGAGCCAGGGTGAGCTGTGTGTAGTCGTGGAGGGGCCAGGGTGAGGTGTGTGTGGCCGTGGAGGGGCCAGGGTGAGCGTGTGTGTAGTCGTGGGAGGGCAGGGTGAGTGTGGCCGTGGAAGAGCCAGGGTGAGTGTGTGTAGCCGTGGAGGCCAGGGTGTGTGTGTGTGGCCGTGGAGGGGCCAGGGTGAGCGTGTGTGGCCGTGGAGAGCCAGGGTGAGTGTGTGTAGCCGTGGAGGGAGCCAGGGTGTGTGTGTGTGTAGTCGTGGAGGGAGCCAGGGTGAGCGTGTGTGGAGGCCAGGGGTGTGTGTGTGGCCGTGGAGGGCCAGGGTGGCGTGTGTGGCCGTGGAGGGAGCCAGGGTGAGTGTGTGTAGCCGTGGAAGGCCAGGGTAGTGTGTGTAGTCGTGGAGGCCAGGGTGAGGTGTGTGGCCGTGGAAGGAGCCAGGGTGAGCGTGTGTGGCCGTGGAGGGAGCCAGGGTGAGTGTGTGTAGCTGGGAGCCAGGGTGTGTGTGTGTAGTCGTGGAGGCCAGGGTGGTGTGTGGCCGTGGAGGGGCCAGGGGTGAGTGTGGCCGTGGAGGGAGCCAGGGTGTGTGTGTGTGTAGTCGTGGAGGGAGCCAGGGTGAGCGTGTGTGGCCGTGGAGGAGCCAGGGTGTGTGTGTGTGGTCGTGGAGGGGCCAGGGTGAGCGTGTGTGGCCGTGGAGGGGCCAGGGTGTGTGTGTGTAGCCGTGGAGGGCCAGGGGTGAGGTGTAGCCGTGGAGGGAGCCAGGGTGGGTGTGTAGCCGTGGAGGCCAGGGGTGAGTGTGTGTGGCCGTGGAGGGAGCCAGGGTGAGCGTGTGTGGCCGTGGAGAGCCAGGGTGAGCGTGTGTGTGGCCGTGGAGCCAGGGTGAGTGTGTGTGCCGTGGAGGGCCAGGGTGTGTGTGTGTGGCCGTGGAGGGCCAGGGTGAGTGTGTGTGGCCGTGGAGGAGCCAGGGTGAGCGTGTGTGGCCGTGGAGGCCAGGGTGAGTGTGTGTGGCCGTGGAGGGAGCCAGGGTGAGCGTGTGGCCGTGGAGGGGAGCCAGGGTGAGCGTGTAGCCGTGGAGGAGCCAGGGTGAGCGTGTGTGGCAGGGGTGTCGAGGTTATGTAACAAGTTTTGGCAACAACAAGCGTTTCGGTTCAGGTACACAACATATCATGCCCTTAACGCTTATAATAATCTAACTACTGAAGGAACTATAACTTGACTCTGTGTATAACTTTATTAAGGTTAGGTTAGGTGCGACCTAGGGTGTTTAACTCCGTCAAGTAAAACTCCCAGTATAGCTAACTACTCCCACGCCACATGACTACTCCCCGCCGACTACTCACGCCAGCTTCTCCCACGCCACGACTACTCCACGCCACAGCTACTCCCACGCCAGCTACTCCCGCCACGACTACTCACGCCGACTACTCACGCCGACTACTCACGCCGGCTACTCCTACGCCACGGCTACTCCCGCCACAGCTACTCCCACGCCACGACTACTCCCCACGCCCCCCGACTACTCCACGCCACGGCTACTCCTACGCCACGGCTACTCCCCACGGCTACTCCCACGCCACGACTACTCCCACTCACAGTTGGATGATGTGGGGACGCCTTGAGTACGACGAACCAGTGATTCTTAGAACATGACGCGAGCGTTGTATCCACTCCGCCACCCTCACAGGAGTGTGTGGTGACGAAACATCAGGTTAGGTTAGGTTAGGTTAGGTATTGTTGACATACTGCACTAGTGGCTCCTCAAACTTGGACTGGGTGGCAGGGTGGTGGTGTACTGGGTGGCAGGGAGGAGGTGTACTGGGTGGCAGGAGGAGACACGTGGACGCTGAACAATAACAACAGTAGCAGGTCTCAGTCTGTCTTTATTATTGTTGTCAGAAAAGAACTGAATTGGGTCTTATTTACTTTCATCGCTGACGTCAGTGTGTATGACTGTGAAACGGTCAGCATGATCGCAAGCGATTGGATCCGGGTTCGATCCCCGGGCAGAGTGACACTATGGGCAAGTTTCTTTACGCCATTTGCCTCTGTCTACCCAGCAGTAATTGGGGACCTGGATGTTAATCGATTTGCAGGTTGTGTTCCGGGGTAATGGTTAGCCAGTGCAGTTGGCTAGTTGTCCGGTCTTCTCGGACTATTTCCTTGACACTGGGTAACGCAGCTCGTTAACTTAGGGTGTGGTTGTTGTGTTGGCGACAGCTTCTACACCTTAAACAAATTCACGCCTAGGTGGCCCTTGGGCCGGCCATCCTTGTACACAAAGTCAACTCTGATTATTATTATTGTGTGTGTGTGTGTGTGTGTGTGTATCTGTGCATCCTTGTATGAATATAGACGTGTTTGTGTTTGTGTGTGTGTGTTTGTGTGTGTCCTTTATATGTACATACATAATATTTCCTCTGTGCGTTTGCGCGCGCATAACATGTACAAGAGACTAAGCATTTAAGAGTTACACCACATTGTCTGACATAATTC
Organism: Homarus americanus; assembly: GCF_018991925.1. NCBI lineage: Eukaryota > Metazoa > Arthropoda > Malacostraca > Decapoda > Nephropidae > Homarus > Homarus americanus. The sequence goes on along the minus strand of NW_024721079.1, from coordinate 1,402,025 downwards.
CCGGAGGTCAACTGAGAGTACTGACTTCACACACATACACAAGTACCAGATGTTCACGTTGTCTGCGGTCGTTGTTTACACGTCAAGACCCCAACAACGACGTCATCAGGCGAGTTTATTACGGTTTATGTTTGATTAAATTCGTTCTTTTTTTCAAGAGCTGTTGTTTGGGAGATAGTAAGTATAAACCACAACAACAATGCAAGGGTTAGGATGTTAGGTAAGGTAAGGTAAGGTAAGGTAAGGTAAGGTAAGGTAAGGCAAGGTGCTAACTATTTGCTCCACCATTACCAAATAAACAAATATTATATCATCACATAACTAAGAATATTTTCCTCACCTGAAATAAAAACAAACACCCACTCCCTAAGGAAAACAACAAAACACGGAAATAGCAAACTTGTGTCTGTTTGTTTCTTTAAAATACAGGACAGACTTCTCACTGGCAGTAAACAACTTGATCGCTGACTCTTTATGTAACCCTGGATGACACACACACACGTAGACACACACACATATACACACACATACATACACTCAAGGTTTGTCAATTTGGCCTCAGTGCAAAAACCAGAGGTGAAAACATCTTCCGGTCACAAATTACGAAAACCGAGAATTTCTTGATCAAAATAATAACAAAACACTAGTAAGATGCCCCTACACGTGATAGACAGACAGATCGAGACGAGCCTCCAGCGTCAGAATATACCAAAATAACACCTTTATCACCGTTTACTAGCAAAAAAAAAAAGTTTCTGTACTCACCAAAGCCGTGTTGTTGATTTCAGTCAGGTCTTCCAGCATTATCTTACACACTTGTAGTAATCAAACACTTCAGACGGTTTTCAAAATAAGGTGTTGGTCGGAAACAGACGTTGACTATGGAGTAACACAACATTGCCTGTTTCAATAAGTTCCTAATCCTTCCACGTAATAAATTTCAAGTCAGAGTTTGTAAAAAGAATATTCCCTGTACGTATTTATGAAGAAAACTGTCGTAGAAACTCGTACTGGCCGTGGAAACTTGCACTGGGGTAAATCGAAACGAAAGCTGCTTAGCTGTCTGCAGTGGGGTAATACACTGACGATTAGTAAACAAAGGCAGTGTTCTCAGATCCAATTTTCCCGTCAACAAATCTAGAAAAAATAGCCAAATTTCCTCCAATTCTTGTTTAAAAGCCCGCCAAATTATTAATACTCTATTATCATTAGAGTTTATGATATCAAATATTATACACGTAATATTTACAAGGGGGTGGAACAGCAAAATAGGAAACAGCCATATCTGGGAACAATATTTGACAGTATTACATCAGGCACCAAACCGCTTCTTCTTTACGATTTACTAACTTTGTCATGCGATGTTTATATGAATATTCTCGTTTAATATAAAGTAAAATTACACAAATATTAACAAATTAAAGAATGAAATGTACCAAGTATCAGATACATTTTGTTTTAACTAATAACATCCACGAGAAAAAAAATATTCGGTACAGTTGGCTCCCCTGTGGTTAAAGCCATCGTACACATGGGGTTAAAGTCATCGTACTCAAGGGGTTAAAGTCATCGTACTGAAGGGGTTAAGTACGCACACGAGGAGGGAGGACATCCAACAGTAACCTTTAGCCTGTCGGTAGCCTTAATAAGTGGGTGTGGAGAGAGGGAAGGGAGGAGTGAAGGGTGAGGGAGTAAGTGTTGAAGGGAGAGGGATGAAGGGGAGAGGGGGAAGGGAGTGGAGGACGAAGGGAGAGTGAAGGAGAGGAGGATTGAAGGTTAACGGTTAACAAATTTATTGACAAAGCTTGGAGTACAGTTTGCCTATTGTGAGTAATTCAGTCAGGTCTTGACACTGAGGGTGGGATCACTTCTCACTGCCACACAGGACAGAGGTTCATATACATTAGGAGTCATATTCTAATTGAAGACAAATCAGTGTGGGTCTAGCAGCAAATTTTGGATAAGCCGCAAGAATATCCTCAAGCACCCCTGATTCAATGTAATAATTACAAAGTTCATGATGCAATAAGCCAGGTGGCCTGAAATCCTTGACAGTGTCTCATTCAATAACATAGTGTTCAAGTGTATCTCACCTCTCCTCCTGAACCACGAACCCCCGAGAGATTCAGACTCGTGAATCCGAAGCATTTATGGTACACAATAATGTATCAATTAGTCTACTGCTTCGGGTTCACGAGTGTGAGTCTCTCGGGGGTTCGTGGTTCAGGAGACTTTTGTGGGTGACTATATATGTATGTGAGAGTAAAATGGTGTAAGGAAGGAGTCATTGTATACACTTGTGTTTGCATAACCTAACCTAACTAATCTTAACATATGGTAGGGTGGAATATAATCAGGCCGAGGTGTTAATGCGGCGACTGCCAAGAGTAAACCACTCAACTTATTCCTTAGGGAGTGGGGGGACGCGGGAGTGGTGGGGGGGGGCGTGAGTGGTGGGGCGTGGGAGTGGGGGGCGTGAGTGGTGGGGGCGTGGGGCGTGGGAGTGGGGGGGAGGCGTGCGGGGGCGGAGTGGGGGGCGGAGGGGGGTGGGGTGGGGGCGTGAGGAGAGGGCGGAGGGGGGGGGGGCGGAGGGGGGGGCGTGAGTGGGGAGGCCTGAGGGGGGGAGGCGGGAGTAGGGGGTAGGCGGTGGGAGGACGCGTGAATGAAGGGAGGCGTGAGGGGGCAGGCGTGGAGTGGAGGGCGGCGTGAGTGGGGGGTGGGGGGCGAGTGGGGGGATGCCAGTGGGGGGGGGGGCATCAGTCAGTCAGGCGTCAGTGGGGGCAGGCGTCAGTGGTGCACAGTGAGTGACGCGTCAGTGGGGGCAGGCGTCAGTGGGTGACGCGTCAGTGGGGGCAGGCGTCGGTGAGAGCAGGAGTCAGTGGGGGGTGGGAGGCGTCAGTGGGGGCTGGCGTCAGTGGGGGGAGGAGTCAGTGGGCACAACCAAAACGGTAAGGCGTGGGTGAGTTCGTGCGTGGGTGCGTGACTGGCAGCTATTTACCAGAGCTCAGGTGCAAGGCGAAGGTGGCGCCCGTCCGAGCTCTGGCGCCAGGCCACTCGTCCCAATGCTCTCAACCGACCACGACTTTGGCTTAAGTGTTCGAACCTGTACTTCTTTGTAGGTATATAACTCGCTTAATAACAACAAATTAACAAGTTCGGGGTTTTATTCTGTTTACGGGACTTGTCAATGTTTACATGATGTTGGTAAGAGAAATTTCATGTCAAAGTATAGAGGCCAAGAGGATGAGGCTTCCTTGTGTTTCTTCATATATCAGCTGAAGTAAGTAAGTACGTTACCTGTGTTACCTGATATACACAGAGTGTTGTTGTCATAATACCGTCCCAAGGCATTTCCTCATAATTCTTAAGCCGCTTTGTTTGTTCCGGGAAATGCAACAGGGGCGCCCCTCTCTCTACCGCCTCATGAGTGATACTCTCAATGTTTCTGAGTTACTCTTGTAACGAGTCAAGATTTCCACAGATGGTTCTCCTACACGGCAGCTATCTTACGTAATACACTTCCTGGATCTGGCATATAAGAAATAAGTTTGAAGTTAGTTATCCATCTTGCACTAACGTGAACGGATATAATTATTGGAATTAAAATCTCTTCATCGTGAAATTTAATGTTGATTTAGTTACTGATGGTTTAAGTTAACTGGGGAGTATGCAGCTCAGTCTCCGTTGTTTTATTTGTTTTCACAATTCAAGAAGTTTGACACATGGACAACAGATGGAGATTCAGTACAATCGTCCAGTAAAGTTCTCACTGACTCAGCTAGACCATAAAGCAAGGCAAATATACCAACATTAATTAACAGTAAAGCGACTTAACCAATACCTCAATTAATCATCTAACACATTATGGAGTATAATTTCTGGTAATTAAAAAATAAACTTATGAAACAATAATTCAAGGAGAAGAATTACCATACAGTGTCAAATTAAATTCCACATTAAGACATAATTCATACATATCTATAATCACATTTATTTTTATTATACTGAAACTAAAGGTGGGAAATATCTGAGTATCTTGAAGGGAAATATGTCACAAATTATACGACTTATGTTAAAAAAAATATATATGTTTTTTAAGTATAGTTTATAGGGTGAAAAATATCCCCAGTGTGTATGTGTGTTGGGGAGGAGGGAGGGATGTCAACACTGAGTCTCTATCGTGATGGCAAGAATATAATCTGACGGCGCCAAATCTTTTAAAATAAATGAAAATATGACCTATATAAATGTTTCTCTTTCTCTCTCTCGATCACTGTGTCTTGTGAGCTTATATGGAGTCTTGGTTCGCTTACAATGTTTGATAATTTCCCGAGTGTTAGTGTCTCGAGTTATACCTCAGGAGTGACCACTTAGACTAGAGGGAGAAGTCATAGCCGGGTGGAGTCGAACATGGTTGGTCTCGAGTGTGAGGTAGACTGAGACGGCCCACCACCAGTCACCCCAGTTTCAAAATGCATCGGTTATTTCTTGTCTTCTTGTGTACAGAAACACCACATGTTCACATACTGTGTTGTGAGCGATCTCTTCTTGGTGGACGATAAGCAGTGGTTAAGTGAGCTACTGATTGAATTAACAGTTTGGGATGCTAAAATATTTCACCCGGGGCAGGAAAACATCCTACTGAGATGCTCTGGGCTTAAGAAAAACATTAAAAAAATAATAATTAACTTCTTCAGGTGTAAAGCTTAAAGTTTATCCCAGGTGATCCGCTGTTTACTGTTTCTTGCGACTCACGAAAACTAGCGGGACTCGAGGCGGCGTCGGGTGGAGGGAGAGAGAATTGTGGCACTCAACACAGCTTATATACGAGCACCCTGTCTTATATCTACACCACCACAGCTGACAAACTCCCCCCAACATCTATCTATTCTTAGCGGCAAAGCACCTCCGTCCTCCAGTGATTTCCTGAAGCGATTATTGCTTATTGGTAAAAGATAATTCACTTAAAACTCACGTATAGAAGCTAGTGAGTCACCACACACACACACACATTTGGCTCACCTCACCAGTTAATTACCATGTAAAGACATACAGGTATCGAGAGCTTGTCGTACCTAAGAACCATTATGTTATGAGTCCGTAAGTAACAAGACAACAGTAGCGTACAGTAACGGGATCGCAAAATTGTTAATCATAGAAGAATAAACCCACAGAAATAAACCAAACTAAACCAAAATTAACCAAGATCCATAACTTAAATTAGGTTAGGTTTGTGTTGTCTGTTTTTCACGAAGATAAATACAAGTTCTGGGTTCTGTTCCTGGCACTACAGGTCGTCTCGGTATCAGGTAAAATGATCATCCACGTCCCACTGTCACCCTGGAGCTGTTTGGTCAACATCCTGTTACCGCCGACACTTGCAAGTACACAACTAATTTACCATTACTGAGTGTATACTGGAAGCCTTGATGGAGAATCTACACCTACACTG
>NW_024721079.1:1324073-1391573 GCF_018991925.1 Homarus americanus | reverse complement strand
ACTGAGGAGCACCTTCATGGCCTTCTGCAGTCTCTCTCCCGCTCCCCACCCATCCACCTCTCTCTGTTATTGATAAGGAACAACAAGGGGAGTGCTGTTAGGGGGGCCGCTGTCTCCCTTACTGTTTTGCTTCTGGGTTCACGAAGTCAAGTTAGGTTAAGTAAGGTTCAAGAGGTTAATTTGTTAGTCTGGGTTTAAGTTGGCGACGCCATTGTGTGTAGGAGGGAGTGTTTGGTTAGGTTAGGTTAGAGGTAAGGTAAAGTTAGATTAGGTTAGGTTAGGTTAGGTTAGGTTAGAGGTAAGGTAAAGTTAGATTAGGTTAGACTGTCCGAAATGGAAAACTTGGAAACTATAGTAAAGGAGTGGCAAAAAGTTGTGAACCTTACCTAACCTAACCTAACCATATGAAAGGTAAGAGTGAAGTGGGTGTGTTGGGGGCAGGACAAAGGGGAGTGTTAGCGGAGGTCAGCGGAGGCACTGTTGTCTCACTCCGTTGATGAGATAAGTGAGAGAGTGAGGACCACGACCCCCTTGTGTGTGTGTGTGTGGGTACTGTTTAGGAGGAAGAGGGGAGGGAGGGGGGAAGAGAAGCTGGAGGGAGGGTGACAAAGAGGAGTATGAAAGGGCGAAGGAAGGAAGGAAGGAAGGTGGAGGGAGAGAGAGAAGGAAGGAAAGAGGGGAGAGAGAGAGAGGGAAGGAAGGAAAGAGAGGAGAGAGAGGGAAGGAAAGAAAGAGGGAGAGGGAAGGAAGAAGGAAAAGAGGGGAGAGGGAAGGAAGGAAAGAGGGAGAGAGGGAGGAAGGAAGGAAGAGGGAGAGGGAAGGAAGAAGGAGAGGAGAGAGAGGGAAGGAAAGAAGGAGGGGAGAGAGGAAGGAAAGAAGGAAAGAGGGGAGAGAGGGGAAGGAAGGAAAGAAGGGAGAGAGGGAAGGAAGGAAAGAGGGAGAGAGAGAGGGAAGGAAGGAAAGAGGGGAGAGAGGGAAGAGAAGAAAGAGGAGAGAGAGGGAAGGAAGGAAAGAAGGGAGAGGGGGAAGGAAGGAAGGAAGAAAAGGAAAAGAGGGGAGATAGAGAAGAAGGAAGGAAAGAGGGGTGAGGGAAGGAAGGAAGAAGGGAGAGAGGAAGGAAGGAAGAGGGGAGAGAGAGAAGGAAGGAAGGAAAGAGGGGAGAGAGGGAGGAAAGAGGGGGAAAGAAGGAAGGAAGGAAAGAAGGGAGAGAGGGAAGGAAGGAAAGAGGGGAGAGAGAGAAGGAAGGAAGGAAGGAAAGAGGGAAAGAGGGAAGGAAGAAAAGAGGGAGGAGAAGGGAGAAAGGAAAACGCCTCAGTCCATCTGCTGTCTGCTCTCCCCCTCCGACATACACACACACACACACACACACACACACACACACAAGGTGATTCCATACGCAAGAGGCGCCAGGAATTATCTCATGTGTAATATAAGAGTTTTTAAGGGGTGAAAAGTGAAAGTAGTGGTAGATGGTAGTAGTGGTAGGTGGTAGTAGTGGTAGATGGTGGTAGTGGTAGGTGGTGGTAGATGGTGGTAGGTGGTGTGGTGTGTGGTGGTAGATGGTGGTAGTGGTAGGTGGTGGTAGTGGTAGATGGTGGTAGTGGTAGATGGTGGTAGTGGTAAATGACTATTACGGTGGAGTGTATGGTAGGTTGTGGAGATGGTAGTGGTGAGGAGGGTGAAAGTAGGGTGGAGGGGGAAATGATGGAAGACAGAATAGGTCGTCCCAGGAGGGGCATCACTCACCTGGTACATTAGAGAGAGAGAGAGAGAGAGAGAGAGAGAGAGAGAGAGAGGTATATCACACAGCCATTTACTGAAATATAATCACATTTCAATAGTTAATCCACCCGAACCACCCTATACCTGTGCTACTTACACTCTCTACCATAACCTAACCTAACCTAAGTTCATCTAATTCGCCAAAGACTTTCCAGGAGAGAAAACTTTTAAAAATCACGCCCTTATTTTTTGTCACCAGAAGTCAAGTTGAGCCTGGCAGGTAAGGTGTGACGACTCGGCGATGGTCACTCACCTCAGAGTTAAGGGGGGAATATGGTCACTCACCTCAGAGTTAAGGAGGAAATATGGTCACTCACCTCAGAGTTAAGGAAGGAATATGGTCACTCACCTCAGAGTTAAGGAGGGAATATGGTCACTCACCTCAGAGTTAAGGAGGGAATAAATTAACGAAGATAAGTTTCCTGGATCTCGTGAGCGTACTCTGACCATCACGGGACCATCTGGGATCATCTCAGGTCGTTGATCCCAATGGAAGTAAACTCGTTGGCCTCTGTACTTCTAATGTCAAATACGAACGTAAGAATGGAGGAAACTACAGCGGGCCTATTGGCTCATACTGGGCAATCCCGTTTACACCCAACCCCTATCGCTCATATATCCATCCAACCTGTGTTTGAAGCTATCCAGCGTATTTGAGTTAATGATGATGTTTGGTAACTTGTTCCACTCATCCACTACTCTATTTCTAAACCAGTGTTTACCTATCTCCCGCCTAAATCTAAATTTGTCTAATTTAAAACAATTGCTAAGAGTTCGCTCCTGGTTGGATAGTTTGAGTACCTTTGTAATGTCCCCTTTGTTTAGCCCTGACTTCCATTTATACACCTCTATCATAACTTCCGAAGTTAAACGAGAGACCTAAGAGCTATCGTCTCTCGCCTCTTAGAGACCCTCGTGTGTCAGCGACCTCTACAGGACGAGCGCGAAGGCTGAGGCGACACCACTACCACCCCCCACCAGATCACGTAATGAATGTGCCGCTGGCCCCCAGGTGTACCGAGTCACGAGGTGCTGACGACCCTAGTTATAAGCTGGACTCTGTCTGTCTGGAGGTCGTCAGGGCACCATGATCAACTGCGCGAGGAGACCCCAGGCTGTGGTTGGCCTCCAGATGATGATGATGGTCATTATTAACTCCGATAGTAAGCCTAACTTATTCCATGAAGACAACAAGATAACAAGACAAGTGTTTTATAAGTGTCTCTAATCTGATTCACACTTTTCTTATACCACAAGAGTTACTTTATACTTAAATCTCTACTTATACATCTACATAAACTTTCAAATTCAAGTATCATAAACCTCTCATAAGTGACCAACAACACGTAAATGTCCATCTTAGGTTAGGGTACTAGGGTAGGTTAGGTTTCCCTCATAAGTCATCTCTGGTTTGGTCTGAAAATGCATTCATTTATTCACTGACGGCTTGAGCTCGTTGACAGCAGACACTTCATTCCGGTATCTTTGGGATATTTTTCTAGGTGTAAACGACCAGATGTTTCTAGGTGTAAACGACCAGATGGTAGCAGATCTCAACTCCCTCTTCACTGATAGATCCAAGAAACAGATTGAATGAGGAAAAATTTCAAAATATTTTTCGTGTGTTGATCTGAGACGACACTTCCTGGTGGCTTTGTGAGCTGAAGAGATAAGAGGACTTTGTTGACAGTCTAATGAGGATCTCTTCATCTTCTCTCTCTCACTGTTTGATAGAGACTAATAACACAAGGTTGGTTGTGGTAGAAGTCTAGAAATTTATGGTTGTTGATGTGTTTGTGATTCAGCTGTTGTGAATTAGTTTAGTCCAAGAAAATACCAGACAGTGAACTGGTAACTGTGTGAATCTAAAAGGAGTAGTTTATGTTGTTATTGTGATTGTTTTTGTTATTGTGGTTGTTGTGGTTATGATTATTGTTGCTGTTGTTGTTTCGTGATGGCGGTGCTACGTAACATTTATGAATGAAAACCTGTCTTGAAATACCAGAAGGTAGATTGATTTATTGATTGATTAACTGACGATTACCAGGTGTTGCAACAGGTGAGTCACTGAAGGCACTTAGCAAGACGTTAACATCATCAACAAAGGCACAGTAAAAAGTGTGTTGAAATACTTGATACATTTAAGCTGGAGATAAAAGAAGCGTGAAGTGAGGTGAGGTGAAGTGAGGTGAGGTGAAGTGAGGTGAGGTGAGGTGCGGTGAGGTGAAGTGAGGTGAAGTGAGGTGAGGTGAGGTATCATTAATGGACTCTGATATAATTTACGATATGAAGTGTTTTAATTAGGGAAGATGTCCACACTGAGAAGATGAGAAAGTGTGTGTGTGTGTGTGTGTGTGTGTGTGTGTGTGTGTGTGTGAACAGTTTTAAAATATTTTTCCTTCTGTGTAAACTAAATCAGTCATAAATTATCGTGACCTCCTGACCAATATTATGAAGGTGGATGTAGTGTGGATGTGGTAGGTGACTTAACGTGAATTTAGTGTGGATAGGATGGATGATTAAAGGTGGATGTGGTAGGTTGCTTAAGATGGGTGTGGTGTGGATGTGGTGGGTGACTGAATGTGGTGTGGATGTGACGGATGACTGAATGTGGTGTGGATGTGATGGATGACTGAATGTGGTGTGGATGTGATAAAGATTACCACCATCATCATCATCATCATTCAAGTCACTATTACACGGGATAAACACACAAACAAAAAATTAAACACCTCATCACAAACACAACCAAAACATAACGTAAATACAACTAACAGCTCAACACCTCCACCTGCACGAATACCTTAAAGTGCCTCAGGTGTGTGGCTGTAATCATCCCCTCAGGTGTTATCTCAGCTACCCCACACGAAGACCTCAACAATTTATATACTCTCTCTCTCTCTCTCTCTCTCTCTCTCTCTCTCTCTCACCTCGCTCTGTTATGCATCTGTCTCCTTCTACCTGACCTACAAGGGCAATATAATCTTACCACCAAAAGGTAAAAATTTTAGTTACGTGTTCAAGTAAGAATTGTCTGGGAGCTCTTTAAGATTTCTCTACATAGGAAGCCTTCTAGTTAGACCTGAGCTATATCGACCTTATAGATATGTTTGTATATAATGCTACTCCTTGGATATACAGGTATATATATATATATTTAGAGTATATTTTTCCTCTCTGATATGCTTAAGTTATAATTACCTAGGATATATTTCAACACATCTTAATATCATAACATCCTTAACATGATAGGATCTCCCAATAAACTAACATGATATACTTCCTTTAGGTATAAATTTAGTAATGTATTTATACTTTTCATCACTATATAATCCCGGGTAATATTTACTTATAAAATAGTCCCCTGGGGCCTAATATGGCATTGTTCAAAGGATATATTGTTTTAGTATTCATCCTTTTGGTGACATAGTTCAGGATGACAGACAGACAGACACCCACGGGACCACTCCTCCAGGTAAGTTAAGTGTCTGGTGTAGATCGAAGGTAAACTCAGGTGTACCAAGGCCACCACACAGCCTCTCGTAAGCCATCAGTACACAGTTTACACCCAAACTCACGGCCGTCTGTAAATATACTGAGTGTCGGTTCATCTTCTGATTGGTCAAGGTTTATTGGTCCATCTCCTGATTGGCTAAGGTGTATTGGTTCATATCCTGATTAGCCAAGTTGTACTGGTTCATCTCCTGATTGGCCAAGATGTACTGGTTCATCTCCTGATTGGCCAAGGTGTACATGTTCCTATCCTGATTGGCTACACGTACAGATAGCTCATAGGGGTTAAGATATCGTACTCAAGAGGATAAGTCATCGTACTCAAGGGATTAAGTCATCGTACTCAAGGGATTAAGTCATCGTACTCAAGGGATTAAGTCATCGTACTCAAGGGATTAAGTCATCGTACTCAAGGGATTAAGTCATCGTACTCAAGGGATTAAGTCATCGTACTCAACGGATTAAGTCATCGTACTCAAGGGATTAAGTCATCGTACTCAACGGATTAAGTCATCGTACTCAAGGGATTAAGTCAGCTGTGACCTGTACCGTCAGCCAAGGTTACGTTGTGCTGACACTGATGCCTGAGGTCACGATGGAGAGGCAAGAGGTGAGTGTCAGTTATGTCAGCTCGAGGAGGGCAAGGTAAGAGAGGAAGACGGGTGAAATAGGGTGAGAGGGTGGGTGAGGGTGGATGAAGGAGGAAGGGTGGGGGTGGGTGGGGGTGGGGGGGGGAGGTAATATACAAATAATAATAACTCATAAACCACTGATAGAATTAAGTCTGTAGTACATAGTTAAAGCCAAAAGGAAAAGAGAAAATCCTTAAAAAAAAAATAATAATAATACTTTAGTCACGTCGCCCCTCCTGTAATATATTATCGTTTAGAGGGAAAAATGCTGAAAAATTCCCTGACCTCTAATGTGTTGTTCTCGGAGGCAGGGCAGAGGCAGGGGAGAAAACCAGGGTGACCTAGTTTTTTCCCCTCCACTCCAACAGGTAAGAGAGAGAGAGCGACCAGTACTGTATAGTAGGTTAGATTAGGTTAAGTTAGGTTAAGTTTATTGTAAAGCTTAATACTTTTTTTAACAGTTCTCAGCTCAATAATTAACCTAATTATCCTAACCTAACCTGACCCCCAATTATGTCCACAATTACAGAGAGATGTATAATCCACTGTGCAGAATGACGAGAGAGAGAGAGAGAGAGGGGGGGGGGTGTTAATGGCTGCTGCCTTTATATCAAACAAACTCATTAGTCCAAAAACAGCAACGACATATACAAGCTTAACAAGATATAAAGCACCACATTGTTCATAGTAAGAGCAGCGTCCAACACGGGTCAACAGCCTCCCGTGCAGGAAGAAGGAGCAAGGCGCCCTTCTATCCACTCTGGGACGGGGAGAGGGGCGTGTCCTGTGCTAACCTTGGCGTGTAAAGGATGTTTGATTAATTCTAAGTGGTAACCGTGCTGGCCATAAATGTGGTTGGTAGTGTACAGAGGAGTGTTTGGAGTGCTGAGAAGAGTGTTCGGGAGAGGAGTGACCAGGAAGAGGAGTGACCGGGGAGAGGAGTGACCGGGAAGAGGAGTGACCAGGAAGAGGAGTGACCGGGGAGAGGAGTGACCGGGGAGAGGAGTGACCAGGAAGAGGAGTGACCAGGAAGAGGAGTGACCAGGAAGAGGAGGACTGGAGAGGAGGACTGGGGAGAGGAGGACCAGGGAAGAGGGAGTGACCAGGAAGAGGAGTGACTGGGGAGAGGAGTGACTGGGGAGAGGAGTGACCAGGAAGAGGAGTGACCGGGGAGGGAGGACCGGGGGAGAGGAGTGACTGGAAGAGGAGGACCAGGAAGAGGAGTGACTGGGGAGAGGAGGACTGGGAGAGGAGGACTGGGGAGGAGTGACCGGGGAGAGGAGTGACCGGGGAGAGGAGTGACCAGGAAGAGGAGTGACCAGGAAGAGGAGTGACCAGGAAGAGGAGTGACCAGGAAGAGGAGTGACCGGGGAGAGGAGTGACCGGGGAGAATAAGTGAAGGAGGAAGTGTCTCACCCCGTCGGCCATTGCTCGCCTTCAGGACATCGCTCAGACTAATGTTCCTTTTACTGCACATAAGTCTCCTCGCTTTACTCTTGAATAATATCTTGAGACAGAGGGTGGCCGTGGCCCTCATAAGTGAACGACCTTGGGAGGGAGCAAGTCTTAGTGACGGCCCGAAAGACTAAAAAATATATATACAAAATAAAAATACTTCCCCCAGCGCTCTAAGCTACAGGTGATGGCAGTGTATTACGATTCCACTTCAAAGTTAATTTAATTCCAGACGAAGTGGAATTACAGGAGGCCCGCTGGGTCTAGGGTACACTGACCTTGTCTCCAGCGTCGACATTTGCCTAATGCAGCCGCTGTTGCCTCCAGTAGTTATGAAGACAACAAGACAATTACCAGCACCTTGACCTCAGGGTCTGGCCTCGTGGCGGGATTTATCTAAACATCTCGGATATGAATAACTCTCCTTAGGGCGATAAATCATTGTAGTAAAATAAGTTCAGTTGAAGTGAAATATATTTGAAAAGGTTTAGATAATTTCTTTAATCATCACCGAAGTTCTTTACAACCTAATGATATTAAGGTAAACGTATTTCTAACTACAGTAAGTATCCCCGTCAGTGCTCTATGATCCTGGCTGTGAAGACGCTAATAATCATAACCATCTCTGTTTTGAGCTGGTAACACTGCAGCGTACTTACTGACCACCGAGACCCTGTATAGCTCTTGAAGCATTACCAGACTGAAGGTAATTAAGAGGTGGTGTAATAATAATTCACTTTTGTGGTAAATTGTTCAGTATCAAGACCACAACAGACGTCTCCTTAGGTTAGGTGTGCAGGGGTAAGGGGTGTAAGTAGGGGGAGGTGAGCAGGGGAAGGGGGGTGTAGGGGGAAGGGTTGTAGACAGGGGGGGAAGGTGTGCCAGAGGAAATAATTACCTGGAGTCTCGTGTCGTCGTCATGGAGAAAGTTGTTGGTTGCAATTAATATCACATTATCGATATTTTAATTCCATTAGTTACCGCTTCAACTGTGATATGTCTCTTACCCCTCACACCGAGTAGTAGTAGTAGGAGGCTGGAGACCTTCGAGAAAATTAGTAGTAGCAGTAGAGAGAATTCTGAACGTTGATCAAGGCAGCTTCACTCCTCTAGTGTTCACAACCTCTGGTGGGATGGGACTAAGTGCAAGATGCTTTTTCGCCAGACTCGCGGAGGTGCTATCTGAACAGAAGCAGCAGCCCAGAAGTTATGTTACAGCCTGGTTGAGATGTCGACTGACCTTCTCTCTCATTAGGTCGGCTTTGCTCTGCCTCAGGGGAACGAGAGCATCGGCCCCAAAGCCGACAACTGTTGCAGATATTGACTACGAGGCAACAGTCACTGAATGCCGCATAGATCTGCAGCTCAACTAACTCAACACAGCTCGGGTAGCTACTTATGTATTAGGATATTTAATATTAAGGTAATTAAATGGTGGCGAAGGTGTAGCTATTGGGGGAGGCTGGAGGCCACGTTATTTAAAAAAAAAAGTAGTAGCAGTAGTAGTATGGAGGCCATTAAAAATAGTAGTAGTAGAAGTAGTCGTCGTAGTAATAGTAATAATCGTAGTAATAGTAGTAGTCGTAATAATAGTAGTAGTCATAGTAATAGTAGTAAAAGTAATCCTTGCATTTCGCACTAGCCACTTTCCCTCCAAGATACAGAAATTACAAATGTTCGAGGAATACTGCCAGGTGTATGGGGTGGGAAAAGGGCGAACAGCTGCTAGAATCCCGTGTGTAGGGACTCGTCACAGGAAGACAACGTGGATACTGCCCTCATAACACCGACGGTGAGTCCAACTAGTGTGTTGAAATGAAGAACCAATTGCTGTGCCAAACTGGGATGTTCACTCACCAACGAAGTCCTACCGAGTCAACTGTCTCTTCTTGATCTCGGAGATTCACAGACCCGTGACGGAAGAGAGTCCTGGATGATCTCTTTTACGTGAGTCAAGAACACTTCAGAAGAGACGGAACACTTCAGGAACACCTCAGGAGAGACGGAACACTTCAGGAGAGACGAAACACTTCAGGAACACTTCAGGAGAAACGGAACACTTCAGGAACACCTCAGGAGAGACGGAACACTTCAGGAACACTTCAGGAACACTTCAAGAGAGATGAAACACTTCAGGAACACTTCAGGAGAGACGTAACACTTTAGGAACACCTCAGGAGAACACTTCAGGAGAGACGAAACACTTCAGGAGAGACGTAACACTTCAGGAACACCTCAGGAGAAAAGGAACACTTCAAGAACACCTCAGGAGAGACGGAACACTTCAGGAGAGACGTAACACTTCAGGAACACCTCAGGAGAGACGGAACACTTCAGGAACACCTCAGGAGAGACGAAACACTTCAGGAGAGACGTAACACTTCAGGAACACCTCAGGAGAAAAGGAACACTTCAAGAACACCTCAGGAGAGACGAAACACTTCAGGAGAGACGGAACACTTCAGGAACACCTCAGGAGAGACGGAACACTTCAGGAACACTTCAGGAGAGACGGAACACTTCAGGAACACCTCAGGAGAGACGGAACACTTCAGGAACACCCTTCAGGGGACACAAGACGCCAATAAAACCTAACCATTTTGGTTATTACTGAAGTGTTATGAAAGAGACAGATTATTCTGACCTCACGTGCAATATTTTGATGTTAAATTCCAAAGTAAAAAAACGACTCACTCGGGAACAACAGTATAAGTAGTTGCAAGTTCAGACACAAACGCTATGCAATAATTTACACAAGATAGCCAATCAAAACACGGTCCCTGAACCCAGAATTTTTACTTCATGTATTGTTGACATATTCAGTTTGTGCTCGATAGGTGACCTCCTGACCTAGATAGAAGGTAGGAATATATAGGTATCAAAGGTATGATATAATCATTTTTACCTGAGTAATATAATTAATTAGCTACATAGAGTAATTCATCTCAAAAACAAATTAGTGGATCTCTCTCTCTCTCTCTCTCTCTCTCTCTCTCTCCCTCTCTCTCTTTCTCTCTTTCTCTCTCTCTTTAGAATCCCTGAGAAGATTAATCCTTTACGTAGCAACAAACAAACCATCCCTGTCCCCCCTCACCCCCCTCCTCCCACTCACTCTCCCCACTCCAGCCCCCTCTCTCCCCCCCCCCACAACGGCTCCAGAGTAAGCATACACAACCTGGCCATACACTTTACAGGAAGGTGGTGGCTTGTGTTGTATCCACTGATGATTACGTTAGCCTTCAGCCACCATAAGCGACTACAGTCAAAACTCTTATTTAACGGACTATATGGAGAGGAAAGTACGTTATATTAAGGGTCCGTTAGATGTAAAGTTAACCTAACCTACCAAAACTTAACCTAGCCAAACGTGATAATAATTATAGCCTCTACCATCTCACACACACACACAGACGGTGGTGGTGGTGGTGGTAGTGATAAAGCAGGGTGCTAAGAGTGGCTCTAGGTGTGTGTGTGTGTGTGTGTGTGTCAAGGCCTCAAGAGTGGAGGAGGTAACCGGAGTCATACTGTAGAAGGAATATATTTTCCACAAGTGCTTCCGTGAGGTGTGCGTGCTGACTGACCTGGGCTGAGTCTCAAATTACTATATAAGTGTAATACAGTCAATAAGGTTAGGTTAGGTTTGGTTATTAATATACAAAGTGTAAAGAAAGTATATGTCAGTTTGGTGACCTTGTATGACTGGGAGATAAGTAGCTCATTACTGAAGGAACTTAAGAATATACTTGTTTCTACTTGCTAATTTTTTTTTTTAGGGAAAGGATGAATGAAGGAAGACTAGAGGTGGGGGAAGGAACTTATAGTTCGGAAATTGAAGAAATTTAGGAGGAGGTAAGAGAGGGCGGGCTGACTAAGCTAATAGTGTGTTAGGGTTGTGTCATGGGTTAGTTATTGTCTGTCGGTACAGGCACTAGACAGCCTATCCTGTGCCATATATGGGTGTTTTAAGGACCTTATTCCATACTCCGCGCTCATAAATAACCAGTGTAAATAACTAAGATTCTTCTATCTATACCCCCTACCCCCTTCCCCTCACCATCCCCTCTCCCCCTCCCCTCACCGCCCCCTCTCCCCTTCCCTTCAGTGTAAATAACTAAGATTCTTCTATCTATACCCCCTACCCCCTTCCCCTCACCATCCCCTCTCCCCCTCCCCTCACCGCCCCCTCTCCCCTTCCCTTCACCTCCCTCTCCCTCCCCTCACCGCCCCCTCTCCCCTCACCAGCCCCCTCTCCCTCCCCCTCCCTCCTCCCTCTGGCCACAATCATCGGTGTATCTCAGTTGTTGTTACAGTAGTGGTGAGAGGAGAGGGTGGTGAAGGGGAGAGGTGGGGAGGAGGGGGTGAGGGGGTGGTGAATGGAAGGGGAGGGGTGGGGAGGGGTGGGGAGGAGGGGTGACAGTGGTGGTGAAGGGGAGGGGAGGGGTGGGGAGGAGGGGGTGAGGGGGTGGTGGGGAGGAGGAGGGGGTGAGGGGTGGGGAGGAGGGGTGAGATGGGAGAGGGAGGTGAGGGTGGGAGGAGGGAGGGGTGGTGAAGGAGTATTACATTTTAAAAACAAACACAGCTCTATTATTTTCACCCTGTTTGAGAGACGGACGAACAGACAGACAGACAGAGACAGACAGACAGACAAGGTGATTTAATACTCCCAAGGCCAGCATCACCTAAACACACACACACACACACACACACACACACACACACACACACACACACACACACACACAGACACACACACACACACACACACACACACACACACACACACACACACTAGTAACAGGTTCCATAATATTCCTTTAAAAACTGTAGTGTCAGATCTCAAGTACTTAGCATATACACCAACCACCACGACCCCACTCAACCAGACCTGGGCCGAGAGATAAGAGAAATGAGACCTTGGAGATTCTCACGATGGTCCGTCTCTTTGTGGGAAATATGAGAAATTCTCTTTTGTGGTGGAGAGAAGGTTGGTGTGACAGCTGCTGAGGTAAATACAGACAGTCAGCTATTATACAGTAATTCGTTTATCTCTCCTTATGAACCACGAACCCACAAAAAGATTCAGACTCACAAATCCGAAGCATTTATGGTATAAAATAACGTTTGAGTCTACTGCTTCAGGTTCACGAGTCTGAATCTCTCGGGGGGAGGGGGGGGTTAGGGATCTCTCTCTCTCTCTCTCTCTCTCTCTCACCACACACGACCTGGGCCTTATCTTGTGGGTGATGAGAGAGAGAGAGAGAGAGAGAGAGAGAGAGAAACCGTTACAAAACCAGTTGACTCACATAACCTAACCTAACCTAACCACACATTGAATCAAAAACTATACTAGCGGTGACCTTCTCTTAATCGTTTCCAGTACCTACCTGCCAGGGGAGGAACACCTGAAGAGATTGACTGATAGTGCTTCTGATGTAGACACTTTTGTTATCGCTCTTAACTCCACACGAGCCTCCAGAGACCTGCTGATAGATGCGTCCAACCCTTAAAGGTTCTGTTCAGCTGGTTAACCAACATCTAAAACTGATCCATGGACAAAGTGACCCACAGACCCGCTCCCTAATGGGTAAACTTACGCCACAAATGACACTCGTAACATCTCTAGACATAAAATTCTTACAATTTCCCCAAAAGGATTATTATTTTATTTTTCGGGGTGATGGCATCTATTAATCTCATATTCTTTCAAAATTAACCACAATCCAAAAGCATCATTCAATATGTGTGTGCCTCACTTCCTGACAGCCGCCTCGTCGTGAAAGATAGGCTTCACTGTTAAGACTCGCCTCTGTCACACCTACATCACATAACAATCCTGTCGTGGCAGTAGACGTTTTTCTTCAATAAACATCTCAACCACGTCGTCCACAAAAGTCCCCTCACTCCTGGTCCCCACGCTGCAGCTGGCTCTCTCTTCCTCTAACCATAATGGGACACTGAAGCTTCACAGACACGCTTTAGGCCTTATATATAACACTCGACCTTCATGTGGATGTCCATCGACTCTTCCTACATTGGAGAAGAGAGCAGAGGCAGAGGCGGGTCCTATGAGAGATGGGAATTGTTCCACACCTTCCTCCTGACGCTGCCATTACCGAAGTACGAGAGAGAGAGAGAGAGAGAGGTCGTTGACAGATCAAGGACAGTGGTAGAGTGGTAGACGTCTTTCCACTACCTAAGCGATGCCTTCTTCAGTACGACGACTTCATATATGGAGTACAATGACTAAAACCTTTATTATTAGGATAGCTACTTATGTATTAGGATATTTAATTTTAAGGTAATAAAATGGGGGTGAAGGTATGGCTATTAGGGGAGGATGGAGGCCATGTCTTAGTAGTAGTAGTAGTAGTAGTAGTAGTAGTAGTAGTAGTAGATCATTATTACTACAGCCCTCTCTCACACCAGACTCCAGTACTGTACGTATAATGTGACAACTAGTACCTGAATCTTTGTGACTTGGTTGTTGTTACAGCTCATCAACAACCAGGGTCTTTAAGTGTCAATCATAGTTAGTTATCACACTACTTCATCAACAAATAAACATTATATGAGTCTGAATTATGTCCGTGTCCAGTGTTTAAATGTTAATCTGATCAGATGTTTTAGGTATCATTACTGAAAAGGCCAAGAATGTGTCGAGTATTTAATTCCCTGTGTAAACGGAGAGGAAGAGAGAAGGAAGGGAGATGGGGAGAGGGAGTGAGGTAGGGAAAGAGGAGGGGGTTGAGGAGGGAGGGAAGGAATGGGGGGAAGGAGTGGAGGGAGGGAGGGGGTGGAAGGAGGGAGTGGAGGGACGGAGGGGGTGGAAGGAGGGAGTGGAGGGAGGGAGGGAGTGGGGGGAATGGAGGAAGGGAGGGAGTGGAAAAGGGAGAGAGAGAGAGTGGAAGAGGGAGGGAATAGAGGGAGGAGTGAGGGAGGGATTGGAGGGAGGGAGGGAGGGAGCAGAGGGAGGGAGTGGACGGAAGGCCGATGAGACAACACGTCCTTGGAGGTCAACAATCGGGCCATTCATCATAGTGATCGACCCAGGGTGTGTCACCTTCACGAGTCGTCCTCTTCCCTTCTCTCCCTAGGCAGTTCTTCCTCCTCCTGCGTGACAGTGACAAGTGATACCACCCTCAGTGTCAAGACCCGACTGAATTACTCACAATAGGCAAACTGTACTCCAAGCTTTGTCAATAAATTTGTTAAACTAAAAAACTCCTCCTCTTCCTATTCCTCCTCCTCCAGAAGCTGCTACTTTTAATTAGAATATGACTCCAATGTATGTGATCCACTGACCTATATATACTGCTAATGAATATGATGTATTTCCTTCTTTGTGTACGAACCTCTGTCCTGCATGGCAGTGAACAGTGGCATTACCCACACGAATCTGACCTCTATACATTTATAGCTGTTAATGAATATGATGTATTTCTTTGTGTATGAACCTCTGTCCTGCGTGACAGTGAGAAGTGATACCACCCTCAGTGTCAAGACCTGACTGAATTACTCAGAATAGGCAAACTGTACTACAAGCTTTGTCAATAAATTTGTTAAACTAAAAAAAAAAAAAACTGTTACTCCCCTCAAGGACGAACACCATCTTGAGGGAGTGAGAATGTGTGTCACTTGAGTCAAAATTTACCTTTTCTATCACACACACACCGGTTCTGGTCAGTCTCTCTCTCTCTCTCTCTCCTTCCTTGTTTGGGTTCAGTAAAATGATGTTGAGAAATAGACGTGTGTGTGTGTGTGTTAGTGCTGACAGGAGAAGGAGGTATCCATAATCCCTGGTCCCAGCTGATGTATCCAACCGCTTTAAATATTTACCTACCATCACCAACAAGGATGATCGAGTGTAGTGGAAAAGGTATCTAGGTCGGTAGAGTTATAAACGAGGGAGAGATCAATGGGGAGGTGTAGATAAAGCAACGTAGGGAGAGAAAGGAAAGAAAGGGAGAGAAGGGAGAGAAAGGGAGAGAAGGGAGAGTATTGTTATCACTTCATCCCCTCCCTTATCATTATCATTATTTTAACTTCAAGTGTAGATAATCAACAAACAATTCAACTTTATAAGACCTTCTAATACCCCAATTTTCCTCTCCTATAAATACTAATAACTTGACTATAATAATCCTTAGACCAGTACCTGTGATGGTTAGCGTAGAGTGAAACAGGTAACAGACACACAGGTAGGCCAACATTCTGTACCACTATTGAGTTATTTCCATCCCCGAGGCCTTTCTGATGTGGTCGAGAATAATGAAAGGTAGGGGGAGAGATAGAGAGATAAATGGGGAGAGAGAGAGAGAGAGAAGAAGAGGACAGAAGAAGGGAGAGAAATAAAGAAATGAGATAGGAGAAGGGGAGAAAATAATTTTTATATGGTTAGGTTAGGTTAGGTCCAAACTAAACCTCCAGCATTCAACTCAGATAGATCAGAGAAACGACACCGATGCATAAACTGTGTGTGTGTGTGTGTGTGTGTGTGTGTGTGTGTGTGTGTGTGTGTGTTATCAAAAATGTCAAATATAAAAAGGCAACACAAAAAAAATATAGGTTGAGAAAACAATTTGCTGTCTCCCCTCCTCTTCCCTCTCCTCCCCTTCCCTCTCCTCCCCCTACCCTCCCTCCTTCTCCCTCCTCTCTTCCCTCGACGACAGAGCTCACCACCAACAACCTCCCCACCAAGAGCCACCAACACCCCCTACTGAAGTGGCTACTGTCGCCTTCCTGTCTGTCGGGCAGTGCCATGGAGAAGACAGGAGAGAGAGAGAGAGAGAGAGAGAGAGAGAGAGAGAGAGAGAGAGAGACTAGAACCTGTGTGTGTGTGTGTGTGTGAGTGTGTGTGTGAGTGTGTGAGTGTGAGGAAGACTTCACCTCGGCAACAGCGTCTCTATACCAGTCACACTCTCACCTAATCCCCGCAGCATCCGTCACAGGCTCCTTCACAGCCTGGCAACAGCGCCCACACCTCACCCTCCTCTTATGGGTGTGAGGGGGGAGGTGAGAGAAAGGATAAGAGAGAGGAGGGAGGGCGGGGAGGAAGAGGAGGAGAAACAGGGAGGAAGAGGAGGAGAAACAGGGAGGAAGAGGTGGAGAAACAGGGAGGAAGAAGAGGAGGGACAGGGAGGAAGAAGAAGAAGAAGAGGAGGGACAGGGAGGTAGAAGAGGAAGAGGAATGATCGGTGGAGTAAGAGGTAAGTAAACTGACGGTAAACTTAGTGTACTCGTAAACTAAATCATATTGTTATTGTTGTCTGTCTGTCTGTCGTTGTTTACCTGTAGAAGCTGTCCGTCTTGTCTGCCTGTCCATTGAAGCAAAAAATTCGAATATTAACTTTAGAAATTGGCCGCATGCAATTCTTCTTCTTTCTCTCCCTTTATCTCCCTCTTTCTCTCCCTTTATCTCCCTCTTTCTCTCCCTTTTCTCTTCCCCTCCCCCTTTCTCTCCCCCACCCTCTTTCTCTCCCTCCTCTTTCTCTTCCTCCCCTTCTCTCCCCTCTTTCTCTCCCCCACCCTCTTTCTCTCCCCATCCCTCTTTCTCTCCCCCTCCCTCTTTCTCTGCCTCTCGCCCCTTCTCCCAGTAACTCCTTTCGTGTGGGTGGATGGGTGTATGTGGGTGGTAGACTGGGTGGTTAGGTGGTGTGCATTGGGCGGCAGAGTGGGTGGTGGAATATGTGGTTGGGTGGTGTAATGGACTGTATAGGTGGGTGGGTGCGTGATAGACTGGGTGGCAGAGTGGGTGGTGGACTGGGTGGCACCATTACCACTTGTGGCTGATGAATGTGTCGCCTCAATCCTCAGCTCAGGGCCACCAACCTTTCTCCCTCCTTACCTCCTTACCTCACTCCCCCCTTATCTTCACCTCCCCTCCTCACCTTTCCCTCCTTACCTCATCCCACCATTACCTCAAGTTACTACTCGTCAGTGTCTGTGAGTTAAGGTGGCGAGTAAAGGTGGCGAGTTAAGGTGTCGAATTAAAGTGCCGAGTTAAGGTGCCGAGTTAAAGAGGTGGCGAGTTAAGGAGGCGCCGCACAGTTAACCACTACAACAGTCATAACCTTATCACCGTCAAAACCAATTGCTTGTTGTAGACTGTTCAAAAGGTCTATTACAAATACTAGTGCTGCCTGTATCAGTATAATGTTTGATAGTTTTATATTTTCTTAATTTAACTTAAAATTTATATTAAATGACGTCTGCAGATCCCATGGTTATGACACTGTACACTAAGTCTTCAGTAAACAATGAAGTAGGTACGGCACTCGACCTCCTTCGCTTCACCATTTACAGCAAGATGAACTAAGAATGCCTGGGAATCGAACCATTGACCAGACGGTGAGTGCTATATCCACTCAGCCACCGCATTCTTGATATTAGAATAAAACCATAAACATAGAAAACATAGTTGTATAGTAATGCCAAACCACAGTGAAGTGTCGTAGTTACTGTCCTCTACAAAACAACAATCTGTCTCTTTTTAAATAATCAATTCGATCATCAACATCTATTAAAGGTAATACATTCAATCTTGTTTCACATTCTCGTATAAAAGATGTGAGTTAGATGATGATATCGGCCATTATTCCCCCGGTAAGAATACATCCCCAAACAGGTTGACGTCAGAAGCTCCTTTCTCCTGACCCGTCACCACAGGCTAGATATATACACATAATGTTTTCTCCTTATCGATATGTGTGTCTTTGTATGTGTGATTATTGGCTTTGTGTCTAGAGTATGATGACGTGTGTGGGTAGGTGGGTAGGTGGGTGTGTATCTGGGTGTAAGAGAGGGGTGAAGAGGAGGGGTTGTGTATGTGTGGGTAGGGGGTGCGTGGAGGTGTGTGTGTGTGTGTGTGTGTGTTTGGGTGGATGTATGTGTATGCGTGTGTAAATCTGCGTAAATGTAAAACAAAAATTAACAGGGAGGAGTGTGTGTAAGCGTCGGCGTTTACACATAATTCTCCAATATCTAACCTAACCTAACCTAACCTAATCTAACCTAACATAACCTAACCTAATCTCTGTATGCATTCATTAATTTATATAAAGGGGAAGGTAGTCATATGCAAGGGGTGTGGGTGGGGGGAGGTGGTGGAGGAGGATGTAGAAGGGAGGGGGGATGAGGGGGGTGGTGAAGGGGGGTGTGGTGAGGGGGTGTAGTGAAGGGGGTGTGGTAAGAGGGATGAGGGGGAGGGGGGGGGCGTCATCGGCGGGCTGGCGTAATCAAATGGTCCGCATTCCTACACCCTGTTGAGTGTATCTCGTGTGTGTGTGTGTGTGTGTGTGTGTGAAAAGATGAAAGAGTGGCAAATGCTATGAACTTTAGCGGATGTGTTGAGTACTGGTTAGGTTAGGTTAGGTTTTGTATGATTCCTCCTTTAACCTCCTCTTCTCCTCTTTGTTTCTTCCCCCTTTCCTCTCTCTCTCTTCTCCAGGTTTTTTCTCCCTCTCCTCCACTTTCTCTCTTCCTTCTCCCTTTCAACACTCCCTTAATCTCTCTCTCTCTCTCTCCGGCCCCCTTCTTTTTCTTTACCCTATTCTACCTCTCTTATCCCCTCCCCCGTCTCTCCCTACCCACAAACACCTCTTTTCCATCTTCCATCCCCCTCCTTCTCCCATACCCTCCTCTCCCTCTCAACACCCATCTTTCTACAATCCCTTCCTCCTCCTCCCCTCCCCCTCCCCTCCCACTCTCCTCCCTACCCAAACCAGGTCAGTCTCCCCCGGCAACAGAGGACGGAACACCCACCTATATCTTCGTCAGGTAGCCACCATCTCTCTCTCTTTCGTCCTATGGTTCGTTCAACAGGTCACACCCTCGAGATTATTACTGTCATCAACACTCACTTCATCGTCAGGGTACAGAGCACTTCTCTACCCAACCTGACGAGTATAGGGACGCCTGGAGACACTCTGGCCATACAAATAGTTAGGAATTATCCATCCCCAAATGCCAATTCCATCGTTAAGGGTTCAAATAACAGGGATTATCACCCACTTATCCAAACAAAAGCCTCGTCAATTTTTCTTCACAGATTTTGATGGAAAACTTAGGATTTTTTTTTTTTGCTCAAGAATGAAAATAATAATACTATAGCTTTTATTTTTTTTTGGAGGGGGTTAATATTGACGACTACACCGCCGACGAGTTATTTGTTTATATTCTTATTATATATTTAATGAAGTACAGTAATATTAATCATCGTTAAGAACTTCTCTTATGTTTAAAGACTTTCAACTAATTATGTGATATGTAAATTTCTGAAGTAACCAGGTGCTGAGTCATGCTAACCTAAGCTAACGTAATCTAACCTAATCTAACCTAACCTAACATCACCACCGTAACACATTCTGACTAGGTAACAGCGTCTCTTTCTTCCTTCTTTTTCTGCCTTTCCTTTCCTTCTTCCCTTCCTTTCCTTCTTTCCCTCCTTTCCTACCTTCCTTCCTTCTTTCCATCCCTCCCTCCCTCTCTCCCTTCCTTCCTTCCTTACTTCTTTCCCTCCTTTGCTCCCACCCTTCCTGCCTCCCCCCTTCCTGTTCTTAGCTAAGCCACCCAGAGACCACAACTTGCCTGGCAACTTCTAGGTATAAAATCTGACTGTAATTGTGTCGAGGATAAGAACATAGAGGGAACTTGTGAGAAAATGAGGGGTGAGGAGAAGACACTCTCTCTCTCTCTCTCTCTCTCTCTCTCTCTCTCTCTCTCTCTCTCTCTACGATTTAGGAAGTGTTTTTAGTTTACTTTATATAAACTAATGAACAATTTTATGTACGTACAAATGCCAATACACACATATCGCCGTACACATAAAAAGAGACAAAAAGTGTAAACAAACGCACGCATGTATACATCGAAAACGTACATAGATAAAACTACACACACACACACACACACATACACACAAACTTCTTACCGACTTTTCTCTTATTAACAGTTTCTCTATAGATTCTCACAAGATGCTCCTCGTCAGACTACCTCTTGTCTCCTACTCTCTATGTTCCTCGCCTGTGTGGCTTGAGGTAACGCAGCGGCTACCTGGTTTGACCCCACAAAGCAATGGTCCATCTTGTAATACCTCCTTCCACACACACACATTCTAAAACACCTCGAGAAATAGTTCACATTTCTTAATAACCCGATATGTGGAAGCCGTTAAACCGTTAAAAAAAATCGTTAAAGACGTTAAATCGTTAAAAATTCGTTAAAGCCGATAAACTGTTAAAAATTCGTTAAAAACGTTATAAAGAACAGGTATCGGTTAATCTCTCTCATCTCTCATCTTCAGTAGCCAGGTCCCTAGATACAGTCACCTGAAGGTCACCATCACCACTCTCCTCTAAGCATGTCACGTGACGGAGGCGAGGCTCAGGGTGACTCAGGGTGACCAGGAGAGTCATCGCGTCACAACTGGAGATTATATAAGTAAGGTAAGCAGCGGCGGCGTCTTTTGCTCTTCGATTAATGGAGATGAAAACCTGAGCAATTGAATGTTTAGTGACTAGCCAGACCTGAAAAAAAATGAAGTCAGCGAATAATCTGTTGGTGCTTAGAACTAATACTACGATCTGACATCACTTTCGATATATGTAACTTGGTTGGGTTAGGTTAGGGTGGTTAAACTTCAGGTGAAATATTTTAGGGGATATATTCTCCTGTACACTGGTAAACGTTGATTAATGTATTTTAAAACCTTCCCTGGACAACACCCGCCAGGCAGCCACGCGTTGAAGGCTGGTCGAGTGCCCTTGTCATCCCAGTCCAGCTTGGTGATAGAGGACGACAAGTGCTGGACCCCTGATTAATTGCTCTCTCTCTCCCTCTCTCTCTCTCTGTGTATATGGGAAAAAAGTGTGTGAGAGAAAGAGAAAGAGAGAAATATACAGAAATACATACAGACAAACAGAGACAGACAAAACATCTCCCTTAAAATAAAACAAACATCTCTCACACAAACATTCACTGACACACAACATTGCTCCTCATGACGTGGGAAACATCCTTTCTACTTCACAGCCAAGAGTTGATGACGACGAATGACTGAGAGAGAGAGAGAGAGAGAGAGAGAGAGAGAGAGAGAGTACTGTAGCTTAAGGTCTATTTACTTCAGGCTGTGGGTAATAGGTGGGGAATAGATGGGTGGGTCGATGTGTGTTAACCTATATACTATTACCCACCCACCCAAGTTAGATAGGTGGGTGGCACGATGACTCACACGTATATGATGGGTGGCTTCCAATAGAGGGGCGGCACTAGAGGGGTGAGTGGGGAGTTAGGAACCATCAACACGAGGGACAAGGAGACGTTCGCCTTAGCAACACGATGACATATCCCAGGTGGAAGGTATGTGTTTGGCGCCGCCCAGTCCACCCGCCCCTAGTGCCGCCCAGCCCACCCGCCCCTAGTACCGCTCTTCCCACTGTCACAACCTAGACCCCGTCCACCTATTCCTCCTGTCGTGAAACCATCCGTCCTTCCCCCTTTATTCTGTTCCTGTCTCCATGCAGTCCCCTTCCTATCCTCCACACCACCTCTTCCCCTCACCCCAAATAAACTACGCCCACCCTACCCCACCCTCCCTCTACACCAACCACGTAAAATACCTTCCCACTGCCCACCTGTCACACCGTTGCTAGTACAGGTGTGTGTGTGTGTTTGTTTGTCCTGGTTCTTCCCAAATATTAACTCACCGAGGGAGCACTGTTCCCACCTGCTAAACACAGGTAAGTGGCAACAGTGACGGGGATAATGGTTTTACCTGTCACTTATGGATGGTCACACACACACACACACACACTTGTAAAAATACCCTATTGAGAGGTAACTTTAGATACAAAGCAACGAGACAAGGTTAGCGTCGTCAGCAACCCATAAGACACATCCGGATTCTCTATTGACCGTTTGTGATAAGAAAAGAATCTCTCTGAACCTAACCAAACGGACCATCGATATAACGGACTTCCCTCTCTCCATGCAGTTCGTTATATAGAGGGTTTCACTGTATTGTGGACACAGGTTAAGAGGGGAGTGTTCGGTATTCGTATGACAACAAGGAGGAGGAGGAAGAGAAGGAGGAGGAACCAACAACAACAACAAGATATTTCACACCATCTCTCCTCTCCTCTCTTCTCGTCTCCTCTCCTCTCCTCTCCTCTCCTCTCCTCTGGGTCGTGGCTATAGGTCTTAGGTGGTCACAGAACGTATCACCAGGACCCAAAATAGACAAACATAACACAAGTCCTCGACCAATCACAGACACGAGAACATATCCGACATTCTTGAGGCCTTGACACATATGAACAGAATGAAGCTGAGTTACCTAGAATGAAGCTGAGTTACCTAGAATGAAGCTGAGTTACCTAGAATGAAGCTTGAGTTACCCAGAATGAAGCTTGAACGATTTATTTTAATAATCAGAAAATGAAACTAAATTTGGTTTAACATGCATTCATAGAGTCAATCAGTCAGTCAGTCAGTCGGTCAGTCAGTCATCAGTCAGTTTGAGGGGGTGTGAGGGGGGTGCAGGAGGCAGGGAGGTAGGGGAGGTAGGGGTAGGGTGGGGAGGTGGGGGTGGGGAGGTAGGGGGTAGGGAGGCAGGAGGCAGGAGGCAGGGAGGTAGGGGGTAGGGGGTAGGGGCAGGGAGGCAGGAGGCAGGAGGCAGGAGGTAGGGGGGTAGGGGAGGCAGGAGGAGGTAGGGGAGGTAGGGAGGTGGGGAGGTAGGGGGGGGAGGTAGGGAGGTAGGGGTAGGGAGGGGTAGGAGGTAGGGGGGAGGCAGGAGGCAGGAGATAGGGGGGTAGGAGGCAGGAGGCAGGAGGTAGTAGGAGATAGGAGGTAGGAGGCAGGAGGTAGGGGGTAGGAGGTAGGGGGGGGGGTGGGAGGCAGGAGGTAGGGAGGCAGGGGGTAGGGGGGTGGGGTAGGGGTAGGAGGTAGGAGGTAGGGGTAGGAGGTAGGAGGTAGGGGGGTAGGAGGTAAGGATAAAGAGAAGTAGGTCGAAAAGTATACAGTTCATCCCTGAGGAGGGCAACTTGGCCACGTTCAGGCTCACAGGGGCGTTATCCTCACACAGCCTTGGACGGTCAATCCTTACATGGTTTAGGCAGAAGAGGCGTCAGGTACATACTAAACCCTGTGAACCCATGGGAGGGGGAGGAGGGGGGGATTAAACCCAGAGCTAAACCCATGTTGAGTCTTTCCTGACTTTCCTCGATAGTAAGGATTAGGTTAGGTTAGGTCAGGTCAAGAGACAGTTGACCTCAAGGCAAACATGAACGTATTACTTCATTACGATCAACCAACACGTGTTAAATTTGTCTTCCATCAACGTGTATGAGTAAGTGTCATGTCACTGTGCCACCCCACCGCTGACCTAACACACATTCCTTCACTGTTTGTCTCCTGTACACCTGTCCCAGATAATTCTTATATCACTCACCATAAACACGTGTTGTAAATTACCTGGTGTGTGTGTGTGTGTGTGTGTGTGTGTGTGTGTGTGTGTGTCAATTTGAGTGTAACAACAACAATAATAATAAACCACAAACAATAAACAAACACACTACCTTCAAGATGGTCGACCAAACAAAAAAAACAAGAACTTCGTCAATAACTTATGAAAAACAAACTTAAAATTAACTAGTATCTCAAAATTCACAACCTAACCTAACCTAACAAAAGACAGACAGACAGACAGACAGACAGAAAATATATGAGCTTACAGGATCGATTCACAGGAAGATAACACTAACTGGCGTCACAAAGGATGTAGCAAAAATTTTACGTGTTGTACGAGATTCCTTTTTAAGAAGTCTCTCTATACATATTTTCGAAGATCTGAGCTATTTAGGGAATGTGTAAACGAAGATAAGAGTTATTAATGAAGGTATGGAATAAATAAACTAACGGACTCCATTAATATATCACTGGCGTCGACCACTCCACCTTCCACCGTCTGCCGGGCGACTCCAGGTGTAAATAGTCAATTAATAGTGAGGTAGAACAGGTGAGCTTTGGGTGACAGGTGAGATGGGCGTGGTAGTTAAGTTAGGCTGGTTGGCTCTCTCTCTCTCTCTCTCTCTCTCTCTCTCTCTACCTGTGTGTCTAATCTTCTACCTGCTTATCTGTCTGTCTGTCTAAAATAGGTTCTAACTTCACCTAATCCTATAGCCTGAGTGACACATTCATTTCGCTAATTGACCGAGAGAAAACACACACACACACACACACACACACACACACACACACACACACACACACACACACACACACACACACACCTGCTATAGCCCGCTCAAAAGGTTAGTGCGCTGGGGTCAAGTATGTGTGTGGAATATAACCAACTGGTAGTCTTAACCTAACTTAACCTAACCTAACCTATCCACAGTAAGACATTATAATGCTTAGAAATGTCTTTAGAACCTTACTAGTGAGTTAGAAAGAATGTTGACTTTGTTTACAGGTAAATACGTTCACACCTGTAATGAGTATTGACTGGAATATAATTATAGAATGTGTTGGAACTGATCTTTTGGTATGTATGTATGTATGTATGTATGTATGTATGTATGTATGTATGTATGTATACCCTTACCAGCCAAAAGTCTCTTTGGTTCTATTATAAACTTTCAGTGTAAAGATGTGACTCTAAAGGTTTAAAAGCTGACGTATATTGAGAGCCAAGTTACAGAGGAGGAGTACTGTAAGGCCACACACACACACACACACACACACACGCACACACACACACACACACACACACACACAGCTGCCAACACTTCTCGAAACACCTCATCTGACTGGGGGGCAGAAGTCATGATACCCGACTTCTCTCAGATATTTTCCTGCGTGAGAATCTATACTAAGAAACACACATGAGAATATACTGAGAAATAAATGTAAATATAAAACTACCTGGACAGAATTATCACAACAAGGTTAAGTGTTTAGGTTAAATACTATAGTGGAGTATTTCGGTGTGTGTGTGTGTGTGTGTGTGTGAGTGTGTGTGTGTGTGTGTGTGAAGAGAGGGCAGGGGTGTGGAAGTTTACCTTTAGCCTACCTGAGAGCCGGCCAGTTAATTAATTTTTTTTTGGGGGGGGAGGGAGGGAGGAGGGAGTCTACCTGTGCACTACAAATTGTCTTGTCTCATCTGACCTGTTGACCACATACACACACACACGAACGCACTCACTCACTCACTCACTTACTCACTAACAAACTCGCTAGCTCACACACACACACGAACGCACTCACTCACTCACTCACTCACTCACTAGCTCACTAACACGCACACACACACGTGGAAGTGGGGCCGGACAGGTGCTAGTGCCTGATGAAGTTACCTGGTAATTTGCACGGTAATTACTTGTTGCCACCTTGTGTCTTGCAACGTGACCAACCTCTCTCTCTCTCTCTCTCTCTCTCTCTCTCTCTCTCTATCATCTATCATCATTCCTCCTTTCCTTTGTTTTCTTTCCTTCTTCCCCATATCTCTCCTCCTTTTGTCCCTTCTTCCTTACTCTCTCCTCCCTCCCTCCTTCCCTCTCTTTTTCCCTCCCATCATCCTTCCTCTCATCTCCCTCACTCCTGACATCATTGGGAGTACCTTCCTGGAGTATGGGTTGCCTTGATAACAATACAACTGAAAGGCCTGGGGGAGGTGTGGGGGAGGGAGGTGTGGGGAGGAGGTGGTGTGGGGAGGGAGGGGGGGGTGGGGGAGGGAGGTGGGGAGGGAGGTGTGGGGAGGGAGGTGTAGGGGAGGAGGGAGGTGTAAGGGGAGTGGGAGGTGGGGGGAGGGAGTGTGGGGGAGGGAGGTGAAGGGAGAGGGAGGTGTAGGGGAGGGAGGTGGGGAGAGGAGGGGGAAGTGACGAGAAGGAAGATAAAAGGAAAGTTATCTGATGAGAAAAAAGAGAAGAAAGGGCTGAAGCATTTATCCTCCATGACACTCCTGGGCCCCAGAGATACCGTATGTATCACCTGGGTCGCGTCCTGGCAGGTGGTGAGGGTGAGTGAGGCGCCACAGGTGACACTATGTAAATTTAATGCCAGCTGCCTTGAGGTGTACCTGGACCAACGTGACCACACACACACACACACACACACACACACACACACACACACACACACACACACACACACACACACACACACACACACACACACACACACACACACACACACACACACTTTTGCTTGTACATTAACTTCTAATATTTACTTTTCCTTGTGTGTTTGTGTCAGCTTCTTGACTCCCAGCGGACATTTTGAACCAACACTTACATCATTATCTTCTTCATTCCGTAGAGTTAAGTTTACGTCAACACATCATTCCGAAGAGTTAAGTTTAGGTGAACACATCATTACGTAGAGTTAACTTTACGTCAACACATCATTCCGTAGAGTTAAGTTTACGTCAAAACATCATTCCGAAGAGTTAAGTTTAGGTGAACACATCATTACGTAGAGTTAACTTTACGTCAACACATCATTACGTAGATTTAAGTTATTGTCCATGCAACACTAAGCTCAGTCACTAGGCGCGCTTCCCAAACACATAGCAAGAATATCTACTGTATAGCAAGTAGACAAGGAGTAGATAATTCACATAGCAAGAATATCTACTGTATAGCAAGTAGGATGTACTCGTGATCATTGTGGAGTCTTGCCAAAACCACTACATTATTTGTTTGACGTCAAGTGGGCAAAAATCGATGGCTTCTGACGTCACTACACATCCTCTCGCTATCCAAGGCACCAAGCCCCCTGGGAGGTTAGGTTAGGTTAGGTTTGGTTTGGTTAGGTTAAAGCGCATAAAACAAGCAAGCGATTTCTCTCTCTCTCTCTCTCTCTCTCTCTCTCTCTGGGTCTGATCAATAAAGCAAATACATTACGTCTTTTACTTAGATTCTAATCCCGGGGTATTTGTGGCCATGTGGAGTGAGTAGGGTGTTGGCCATGTGGAGTGAGCAGGGTGTTGGCCATGTGGAGTGAGTAGGGTGTTGGCCATGTGGAGTGAGCAGGGTGTTGGCCATGTGGAGTGAGCAGGGTGTTGGCCATGTGGAGTGGGCAGGGTGTTGGTGGAGTGAGCAGGGTGTTGGTCATGTGGAGTGAGTGGGTGTTGGCCATGGAGTGAGCAGGGTGTTGGCCATGTGGAGTGAGCAGTGTTGGTCAGGTGGAGAGTAGGCTGTTGGCCATGTGGAGTGAGCAGGGTGTTGGCCATGTGGAGTGAGTAGGGTGTTGGCCATGTGGAGTGAGCAGGTGTTGGTCATGTGGAGTGAGTAGGGTGTTGGCCATGTGGAGTGAGCAGGGTGGACCCGGTAAGCCATACACCCGGGCAGTGGGAGGTGGTCTAACACAGCTGGTGGAGTGTAAACAATGGCACGAGGCGGCTGGCGTGAGAACACCAGTGATGTTCAGGTGGCGACGCACGTGCTTCCCACACACACCGCAACCACTACTGTTGCCGCAGCCGCTACTGTTGCCGCAGCCGCTACTGTTGCCGCAGCCGCTACTGTTGCCGCAAGCTATCGTTAACTGAAATAGAATGATGAATGTAGAGAATTAAACGAGACAGCAATATATTTAGTATTTAAACGACATTAACGATTGATTCTGGGTTTTTCTCGCAAATGTTTTACATTCCATCTGAATAAAAACGGTGATGAAATTACTTTACGAAATCAATAATTGTGATTTAAAACATTATTATTATTATTATTATTATTAATATTATATTATTATTGTTATTGTTATTGTTATTGTTATTATTATTACTATTATTATTATTTCTTTGCATCAATTCTTTCCACTTATTAAAACAAACACTTAAAAAGCTTTCCACTGCTGCACAACATAACAAGTGGAACCTAACCTAACCTAACCTAACCTAACCCAACTATACATTATTCACAAACCTACAAAATGTATCTACAAAAAACAAAATGGTCCACATTGAGTTTCTCCACTTTTATAGGACAATACTGTACACCTTAACTAAGGCACAACAAACATTGATTGTAAGGATGAATATTTACTGAGAGGAAAGACGGTTAGGTTAGGTTAGGGGGGAGAGATGGAGGAAGGGGGGAGAGGTGGAGGAAGGGAGGAGAGGTGGAGGGAGAGGAGGGGAAGGGGGGGAGGAGTGGAGGAAGGAGGAGAGGGGGAGGAGAGGTGGAGAAGGGAGGAGGGTGGAGGGAAGGGAGGAGAGGTGGAGAAGGAGGAGGAGTGGAGGAAGGGGGGGAGAGGTGGAGGAAGGGGGAGAGGTGGAAGAAGGGATAAAAGGTGGAGGAAGAGAGGAGAGGTGGAGGGGAAGGGAGGAGAGGTGGAGGAAGAGGTGGAGGAAGGGGGAGAGGTGGAGGAAGAGAGGAGAGGTGGAGGAAGGAGGAGAGGGTGGAGGAAGGGAGGAGAGGTGGAGGAAGGGAGGAGGTGGAGGAAGGGGAGAGGTGGAGGAAGGGAGGAGAGGTGGAGAGAAGGATAAAGGTGGAGGAAGAGAGGAGGGAGTGGAGGAAGGGAGGAGAGGTGGAGGAAGGAGAGGTGGAGGAAGGGGGGAGGGTGGAGAAAGAGGAGAGAGGTGGAGGAAGGGAGGAGAGGTGGAGGAAGGGAGGAGAGGTGGAGGAAGAGGTGGAGGAGATGGAGGAAGGGGGGAGAGGTGGAGGAAGGGGGGAGAGGTGGAGGAAGGGGGGAGAGATGGAGGAAGGGAGGAGAGGTGGAGGAAAGGGGGAGAGGTGGAAGAAGGGATAAAAAATGGAGGAAGAGAGAGGCAAGTAAGAGACAGGAAGTGGGAGAAATGGGAGTAGAGAGTGGAAACAGGGAAAGAAGAGAGAGAAGGGGGAAAGGAGGTTGCCACATAAGGAGGAAGGAAGGAAGGAAGGAAGGAAGGAAGGAAGGAAGGAAGGAAGGAAGGAAGGTCAACACCTCACTATACTAAGGAGTGTCTGAGTGTATGAAGTATAGTCATGAAATAGTCTTACAAAACTCGGTAACAATTTTCAAGAGAGGATTAATAAAGGAATAAGACTCTCTCTCTCTCTCTCTCTCTCTCTCTCTCTCTATTAGTTACACTCCTCTTGGTAGTAAGCAAATGTTAAACACCGATGTGGTGAGATGTGTCACACTAGAAACTATTAACAGACACATAGAGAGTATTAAATCAAGTGAATGTTATGCTTTTACTGATGGTTCTGTGCAGACAAACACAGGTAGAACAGGCTGTGCAATTGTAATATATAAAGAAAACGAGATGATAGTGTCAAACAAACAAAGGCTGAACAACTGGGCCAGCACAACACAAACTGAACTAACTGGAATCTACTTAGCCACAGACTACCTTAAAGAAAATGGAGGTGGGGTGATATTCTGTGACTCTAAAGTTGCATGTGATATTAAAAGGAATGTCATAACTGCCAATGAGAACAACTTTCGTATCTAATTTGTGTGGATTCCGTCCCATGTTGAATCAGGTATCATGACCGTGCTGATAGACTGGCCAATGAGGCATGTAAGAAAGAAAATGTTGACCGTGACCTTGGCCTGTCCAATGCTGTAATTAAAAACATTCAAGTCAGAATCCTGAACTCTGATCTAGAAGAAGTGAGAAATGCAGAGAGACCTGACAGTTGTAGCATTAGTAAATATGACAAATTTTGTAACAAGAGGTACCGGTATGGCCAGCATAAGGACAGAACCAGACAATGTGATGTAGTCGTGGCCAGAATTAGGCTAGAATACAGACACATCTGGCAAGTTAGTAACGCTGTACCCATACCGGAACACTCAGCATGTAAACTTTGTGATAAACCTTTAAAGCATACACTTGAACACTATATTATTGAATGTGACACTGTCAAAGACTTCAGGCTACCTGACTTATTGTATCTTGAACTATGTAATTACTTCATTGAATCAGGTGTGCTTGAGGACATTCATGCTGTTTATCCCAAATTTGCTAGCCCACACTGATTAGTCTTCAATTAGAATATGACTCCAATGTATGTGATCCACTGACCTATATATACTGCTAATGAATGTGATGTATTTCCTTCTTTGTGTACGAACCTCTGTCCTGCGTGGCAGTGAACAGTGGCATTTCCCACATGAATCTGACCTATATATTGTATAGTGTCAATGAATATGATGCATCTCTTTGTGTATGAACCTCTGTCCTGCATGGCAGTGAACAGTGACATTACCCATATGAATCTGACCTCTATACATTTATAGCTGTTAATGAATATGATGTATTTCTTTGTGTGTGAACCTCTGTCCTGCGTGACAGTGAGAAGTGATACCACCCTGAGTGTCAAGACCTGACTGAATTACTCAGAATAGGCAAACTGTACTACAAGCTCTGCCAATAAATTTGTTAAACTAAAAACTCTCTCTCTCTCTCTCTCTCTCTCTCTCTCTCTCTCTCTCTCTCCTGGGGCACCACAAACGTGACAGCCTCAGTTGGTTAATAATACGCTTACAAACATAAACAAAGACCCGATAAAGGATAATAACCTCTATAGCCCAACTGCCTAGAGACCATTCTTGTTTATGGTTTACGGAGCAGCTAAGAATTAATGTCAAGTTGACCTTCTCAACCGTGTGTAAACAGAGACCGAGGTGTGTGTGTTGTGTTGTGTTGTGTGTTGTGTTGTGTGTGTTGTGGTGTGTTGTGTTGTGTTGTGTTGTGTGTGTTGTGTTGTGTTGTGTGTGTGTTGTGTGTTATGTTGTGTTGTGTGTGTTGTGTGTATTTGTATTGTGTGTTGTTGTGTTTGTATGTTGTGTGTTGTGTGTGTTTGTGTTGTGTTGTATTGTGTTGTGTTGTGTTGTGTGGTGTGTGTGTTGTGGTGTGTTGTGTTGTGTTGTGTTGTGTTGTGTTGTGTATTTGTGTTGTGTTGTGTGTGTGTGTTGTGTGTGTTGTGTGTGTTGTGTTGTGTGTGTGTTGTGTGTTGTGTGTGTTGTTGTGTGTGTTTGTGTGTGTTGTGTGTGTGTTGTGTGTGTGTTGTGTTGTGTGTGTGTGTGTGTGTGTTGTGTGTTGTATTTGTGTTGTGTGTTGTGTGTTGTTGTGTTGTGTTGTGTGTGTTGTGTTTTGTGTGTGTTGTGTGTGTTGTTGTGTGTGTGTGTTGTGTTGTGTTGTGTGTGTGTGTGTGTTGTGTGTGTTGTGTTGTGTGTGTTGTGTTGTGTGTGTGTTGTGTTGTGTTGTGTTGTGTTGTGTTGTGTTGTGTGTTGTGTGTGTTGTGTTGTGTTGTGTGTGTTGTGTTGTGTGTGTTAGTGTGTGTGTTGTGTGTTTGTGTTGTGTGTGTGTGTTGTGTGTTGTGTTGTGTGTGTTGTGTTGTGTGTGTTGTGTGTTGTGTTGTGTTGTGTGTTGTGTTGTGTTGTGTTGTGTGTGTTGCTGTATGTGGATGAGTAGTGGATGGCTGTAAGTGGAGGTGTTTACCGGCCTCACCACACCCTCAAGTCCCCTCCACCCTCCTCTACACCCCCACCACACTACACCCACATCACCCTCCTCTACACCCACTAGGCTCCCCCACTGTTCGTCGAGGTGTGTTGCAGGTGAGAAGTGTTGTCATGTCTCTCTCTCTCTCTCTCTCTCTCTCTCTCATCCTAACCTAATATTTGAAAAGGAAATAAATCTTACTGTGTTGTCGGCAGAGAGAGAGACAGACAGACAGACAGACAGACTGAAAACTATTAGAACACTTAAGTTATCAATGTTAAGAGTTAATCGTCCAGGAATCACTCACTCACCCACTCACCCACTGAAGACACTTAATTACTCAGGAGTGTTGGTAACCATACACTCGTCAACATAAACACACTGTTTTTCTTAATGAATGACGTCACAGGTACGGTACAGGTGCGTCACTGGGAGTTTCTCAGTTCATTGACAACATCCACACACGTATAATGTAATGTTTGTCTCTATTCATAATTTTTGCACCTTAAGAAGATTCACATTCATCATTCAGCTCTTATAACGTTCTTTTAAAATACATATACCTTCTCTCTCTCTCTCTCTCTCTCTCTCTCTCTCTCTCTCTCTCTCTCTCAGGTAGTGGTCTAATCTCCTCACTCATAATACTCATAATTTACTTCCGTCGTAAACACAAAACAAAAGCACACTTAACAGACGTCAGTACACTCCACCATTGCCTACACAAGGTCAACACTACCTACACCACCCACGGCTTCTTTACCACCCTCCCCCCACCCACACACCACCTTCACCACCTTCACCACCTCCAACATCGTTTCCTGTATACATCACATACCAACACACGCTATGTATACATCCAGGAATGTGATATGTTAACTCTCGTGTCTTAGAGGAAAAGGTATGGTTAATTGATCTCCTGTTACCTGAGAATAATCCCAGTGTACACACCTGGATATTGTACCATATGTATTTTTATAAACCATACCTGACTTATTATAGTCTATTAAAGCTTTTGTGTCCTGAAGGGTTAAATTACCGGCATCAAAGGGTTAAATAATCGTCGTATCAAAGGGTTAAATCATCGTTGTCAAAGGGTTAAACCATCGTCGTAAAGGGTTAGGTTAGGAATTTAATCAATTATCTTATATCATTAAATATCTAGAAGACATTAAGTAGGGCAGCGGTTGAGAGGACAGAGCTCTCACCTCCTGTCTTAAGGGGTCACTCATTCGATTCCAGGGCACCCCTCGTCCACCCACCTGTAAATGGGTACCTGTGGGATAGTGAAGGGTGTAAAGTGTGAGGCCTGCCAAGCTGTCTCCTCCTTATATGGTTTAGCACACAGATAAGTCTTAACGTATTATGTGTCATCTTTATTATTAGTTCCCGGCCCTGGTCTCAGTGTACACTATTCCCAACCCTTGTGTCTGATGGCTGAGTTTACCCGGTGTTAATAGCGACAGCCACGTAGACATCGCAGTAACGAGGAGGAAGGTTTACCGCCCTTACAACACAGTTTACAAACGTTCGCGTCACACTGTCTGGTCCGTGCTGGGGTGGCTGGTGTACTGCCGCCCAAACAGCCGCCCCTTGACAAGCAAACACTCCTCTGTCCTCGCCAGACCACAGCGGATATCAATGAGGTGGAAATAACTGACCTAGTTTCTCTTTTCGTTCAGGTATCTACAGGAGTCCCCCTTAGCAACACTCCTGAGGTATACATGGGTTCCTCCTCTTCATAAAATACTGATCCCTCTGTACAACAATGTGTGTTATTATACAGTACAATGTGTTTGTTTATAGAAGGAATTATGGATTTTTCTTCCCATATAAGTGTTTCATGTAACCCAGTCCAGGGAGTAGACTCTACGTAAGGGACATAATAAGTAACCACATTGAGCCACCAGCCACTAACACTACGACCACACAGTTAGCTAATGACAGGTGTTCCGGTGTACAGGTGTGATCTAGTGTTGGGCACGAGTCACAACCATTAAAGTTTCGTGGTAACTCTTCAATATATCTTTTATACAAGAAACCGAGAGATAAGAGGAAAATAATCACTCCCCCACCCACTGCCACCACAGTTACCCCCCGATTACGTGATGCACAGCGCCAAACACTCCAGGAGTTATGCCAGTTTCCTTCATTCATATGTTGTTATGCCTTGTGACGCTGTAGCTGAGTCTCCATGTGCCAAGTATGTGCTTTAAACAACCACTATAAGCAACCTCCAAAGTGTACACCAAACCTAACCCACAACACTAGCCTGGTTGGATGTTTGTAGAGGTGAACAATATATGGTTGTGACGCAGACCTACACTACTTCTTCCTTAGGTTGACTCCCGACTTACAGTCAACCACCGTACAACCACAGGATGGAATACACTCAGAAGCTCAAACCAACTCAAACTCCCGACAGTTCAGAGTACAATTCAATCAACATTGTATATTCTGCACACACATAACTGGTTCCCTCCCCTTCTCTACAGCACGGCAAATTTTTGAATAGAATCTCTAGCGAAACAACAAAGATATATTGCGATAGTGTAAGACTTTATAGCTACATAAGCAAGCGTCACCTGCCAGACCCGCTAACTAAGCCACACCTTCCTCCCTCGCCAGAGACTCCTAACTCAGGCCGCTCGGACAGTCCCCGTGAGTCGCGTCGTGCACCTGAATGAATGAATTACGTTTTAATAGACCTTTAGGATCGTTCCGGGCAACATGTACACACGCATACACACACGGGGGAGGGGGGTAATTGGCTGATGCAAACACACACACACACACATATACACAGAGGCTGGCACGGTTCCAGCTTCACTCATTCATTAGCATGGCAACGGACCAGAGGAGCCCAGCTGGTGGTCGAAACTTAGTGCTGAGGCTCTCCTTCCTAACGCACGCAATACGCACGCACTATACACAAGCCCTTCCACACGCACAATAATATAACCTTAATTAACACACCGGCACGTCAAGAAATAATGCAAACACATGATATAAATTCAGGGGTAACAAACTGCCTTATTCCGGGCCATCTGCCATCCTCCCACACACCTGCCATCCTCCCACACACCTGCCATCCTCCCACACGCCTGCCATCCTCCCACACACCTGCCATCCTCCCACACACCTGCCATCCTCTGCCATCCTCCCACCTGCCATCCTCCCACACACCTGCCATCCTCCCACACACCTGCCATCCTCCCACACGCCTGCCATCCTCCCACACACCTGCCATCCTCCCACACACCTGCCATCCTCCCACACACCTGCCATCCTCCCACGCGCTGGCTGGATTAAACACACCCGCCCACATAAGTCGCCATTCACGAGTGATATGTGCCACCGATATCTGGGTGTGTGGGCGGTAGCTGCTTCCTGACTCACATTCTTCCTTGATCGTGAACCCCAGCAGGTCCCCGGGCGAAGGAGAGGGAGGGGGAGGGGGGTAGGGGGAGAGGGAGGGAGAAGGAAGGAGGGGAGAAGGAAGGAGAAGAGGGTTTAGGTGAATTCTAAGAAGCACTTCACAGCAGGAGCCACCGTCGTTCGGGAGGGGAGGGGAGGAGGGGAGGGACGAGCGGTGTTTGTGAGTGTGGGAGGATGTGGCTCTCTGTTGGGAATATTGGGGGCGGATAGAGTAAGGACGTCTACAGAAAGAGTTGACGATGCGATAATAGACAGAGAGGCCTGTTGGTTAGGTTAGGTTGACTGAGGCTGTGTGGGAGAGACAATGATTAAATAATAATAATAATAATTAACGGTTTATTGAAAGAGCATGACAGCCGGAAGGCCGAAAATATACAGTTGCATATTTGGGGAATGGGTCTCTTGATTGTAAATAAAATACAAGTAACATGAGTGTGTGTGTAATGGTCAGCATCCTCGCTTCGCATGGGAGCGGACCAGGGTTCGATCCCCTCGTAGGGTGAAACTATGGGCAAGTTTATTTATGCCATATGCCTCTCTCTACCCAGCAGTAATTGGGAACCTGGATGTTAATCGATTTGCGAATCGTATTCCGGGGTAATGGTTAGCCAGTGCAGTTGGCGAGTTGTCCGGTCTTCTCGGACTATTCCTTAACACTGGGTCATGCAACTCGTTAACTTAGGGTGTGGTTGTTGTGTTGGTGACAGCTTCTACACCTTTAACAAATTCACGCCTACTGTAGGCGGCCCTTAGCCGGCCATCCTCGTTAGACGAGGAACAACCATCAAGTCATCGAAAAATACACACAGCCTCTAACCTAACCTCTTCTTTACTCCTCTTCCCAATATAACTAACTTAGTCCCCTCATACACCCCCCCCAGACTGCACAATACAAGGGGAGGGCAATAATATTATACCGTCAACCACACTGTTTAGTCTACGTAAATCATTTATATATCGACGACCGCATAAACCCAATACAATGTAATTCCAATGGTAAAATATAAATAATGTCGTATTTTGTATGTTTTCATCTATACACAGTACAGTGTGTGGACTTTATAACACATAGAGTAATGTTATGCTTATTTACCTTGTGAGTGATGTCGAGTTCTTGCTGAAAATGTCTCGTGTTTTATCCGTCTGTAAGTGGATCTGATATGCCCCCCCCTAATCTTCTCTCACCTCTCCTGTCTCTACAAATAAAAAGCGAGACGCGAATGGAGGAGGTGGAGGGCCCGGGAGGAGGTGGAGGGCCCGGGAGGAGGTGATGAACCACTGCTGGCCGATAGTTAAC
Organism: Homarus americanus; assembly: GCF_018991925.1. Classification (NCBI taxonomy): domain Eukaryota; kingdom Metazoa; phylum Arthropoda; class Malacostraca; order Decapoda; family Nephropidae; genus Homarus; species Homarus americanus. The sequence continues at coordinate 1,355,026 of NW_024721079.1, read as the reverse complement.
AGAGGTGCCACCACTACTGCTGCTGTCTGCACTAACAACTATCCCTTTGCCAGGATTATAATCACTGTCATTTTCTTCTAAGGTCTCATCTGGAATATTATCGTCACTTTCTGAGTATTTTCAAACTGATCTTCACTATCACAGTTGCCTAATGACGCCGTGACTGTAGAGACTAAAGTGCATCTCGCCTTCACAAAACACAAGAGAACACTGGCCACCAGCAAATCAACTACAGGCAAACATCTAAGGGAGTTATTATAACACCATTTTTCAAAATCAATTAGAATTGGTCGAGGAGGCAGCATGAAAAAATGGATTCGGGTAGTCATTGGTTGATTTCCGGGACGTTTCATTTGGTCAGTAGTTCCCAAGACTTTGTTGACATAAACGTAGAAGAGTGTTGCCACCACCTGCTGTAAAAATAAGGCCCAGGTCGTGCTTACCTTCCTCTGAAAACATCCTGTGCTTACTGTAGTGAGGTACAGTCTCACCCAAAAGTTGGTTAACTCTCCCAGTCAGCTGTTGCTGCACTGCCTGCTTCAGATGTTTGAAACTGTCTCAGCACCAACCAGAACATGAAATCGATACGAATGAATCTAAAGGTTCGAAGTAACAGACTCAAGTTCATACACCTGAAGCAGACAGTGCAGCAATAGCTGGCTGGGAGAGTTAACCAACTTTTGGGTGAGACTGTACATCTCACCAACAAAAGTCCTGTCGCCTCACCTGCCTCTTCATAGTGTGTGTAATAATAATAATTAAGAGTTTAACGAAAGAGAATGGCACCCAAAAGGCTAAAAATATACAGTCACATAAATGGGAAATGGAATACTTAATTGACAAATAATATACAAGTAACATAAGTGTGTGTGTGTGTGTGTGTGTGTGTGTGTTTGTGTGTGTGTGTGTGAACAAGTTGCAGGCAGTGAACCACCCACTCAGAAGTTCAGACTAAATTACGTTGACATAATGTTAATGTTTTCAGTAGATGTGAATCAGTAGTTTAACCATTAGAGATTAAATCAGCCTATAACACCACCAGTAATGTGTCGTGTGTCAGTATGCACCTCCCTCAGTATGCGCCTCTCTCAGTATGCACCTCTCTCTGTATGCACCTCTCTCAGTATGCACCTCCCTCAGTATGCACCTCTCTCAGTATGCACCTCTCTCAGTATGCACCTACCTTAGTATGCACCTCCCTCAGTATGCACCTCTCTCAGTATGCACCTCCCTCAGTATGCACCTCCCTCAGTATGCACCTCCCTCAGTATGCACCTCCCTCAGTATGCACCTCCCTCAGTATGCATCTCCCTCAGTATGCACCTCCCTCAGTATGCATCTCCCTCAGTATGCACCTCCCTCAGTATGCACCTCCCTCAGTATGCACCTCCCTCAGTATGCACCTCCCTCAGTATGCATCTCCCTCAGTATGCACCTCCCTCAGTATGCATCTCCCTCAGTATGCACCTCCCTCAGTATGCACCTCTCTCAGTATGCACCTTTCCGAGATGTACGAGTATTACTATTTACCTTTACTAGGCTGTATTATGGTGACGTATAGTGTTGATGAAAAGATCCACATGAAGCACAAGGGCGGGTCTAGGGGGAGGGTCTTGGGGGTCCGGATCCCCCTTTTTCATCAGAAAATTCCAATATTTTTTCTTTAATGCAGTATTGTACTCAGGCATTTTTGTATAGTAAAAAGTAATTACTATTGACCTCAGAATATCTCCTAATATCAAGTGCACTTGTCTTCAAAATGGCCTCAAAATGCCCATGATTTTGGGTAGATTTAAAAAAATACTTCTGGGGGGCTTACAGCTGGGAGAGCTCGCTTTGCTCGCCATGTTCTCCCACCCAAAACTTCTTGGACTCCCCTTTTGATATTCCTGGATCCACCCCTGAAGCAGCAAGAGGCAGTGCTTCCCTCACGTGATGTAAAGTTTACCTCCCCTCGACGCTGGCCACAACAGAGCCAACACCCATAGCACTACCTCCACATTCCACCGTCTTCTCTCACCTCACACAACCTAATCCTCTTACCTTCCGTCCTGACGTCAGTATTCGCTACCCTCGTTCTAAGAGTTGTTATAATAAGTGTATAAAAACTGTCCCAAGTTGCGAACACTGTAGCTGTGTCACTGTAGAGATACTTTCCATTTGAATACATAAACACGAACATAATATGAAGTCTTATATGGTAATGTGATTTTAAGAGATTGGATGATATGTAGTCTGCTAATGTTTGTGATGAAAGGTCATATACAACCTATTGTTCGAAGACAGAAAAATAATACCATTGCACACAAACACAAACGGCATTCATCTTTGACCCCCACCCTCTCTCCTGCTCTTATGACCTTCCTCGTCAACGTGTCTCCTGGTGGGGGGTAGTGGCTGGGGAAGGGGTCACCAGTAACCATCTGATATTAACCAAACGTCGATACACTAAATTTACGCTGGAATTATAGTTTTAGGTGAATTTAATTTTATTTCTCCCCCAATATAAGTAAAGGGTTGACGTTATAAGCACACTGTTCCCTCCTAACGTGGACACTGTATGTTTACTAGATGCTGTAATTGACGTGTGGCTAGTGTAACCCCTGTATGTTATTGTCATCTCTTTCTAATGGCATAGTTTTACAGATTCTAAAACTGTTTGGCTGATGATATAGTTATAAAATGGCGGCGAAGGTATGGCTATAAAGGGAGGATGGAGATCTAAAAAAAAAAATGGTAGTAGTAGTAGTAGTAGTGAGGGATGTGGGCAGGAGGTGAGAGGTAAAAGGAAGGAAGGAAGGAAGGAAGGAAGGAAGGAAGGGAGGAAGGAAGGAAGGAAGGAAGGAAGGAAGGAAGGAAGCAATGAAGGAAAAACATGGAAACTCATTCACCTTGAGGAAGTAACTTCATTTCCTTTCCGTTACACCAATGTTTATAAATTCCTGAGTTGGGCAGCAATCCAAACACCATGCCCTACCCATAACTGTGCCCCTCCTCACCCCCAGAGCTATATACCTTGTTACACTCCTCCCCACGACGAGGCCCTCCTCTCCCCCACATTACCCTCCTCCCACGAGCCCCCCTCGACCTCCCCACGGCCCCCTCCTCCCCGACGAGCCCCCCTCCCCAGCAGGCCCTCTCCCCCACGGCCCCCCTCCTCCCCGGCAAGGCCCCCTCCTCCCTCCCCCACGACGAGGCCCCCTCCTCCCCCACGACAGGCCCCCCTCCTCCCCACGGCAAGGCCCCCCCTCCTCCCCGGCAGAGGCCCCCTCCTCCCCCCACGACGAGGCCCCCTCCTCCCTCCCCGACCACGATCAACACACATACTCTCCTTGTCCCCCACCTCACACATGCGCGCCTTCCTCCTCCACACACCCACGCCTAAAATCGTTCACACGCCCACGTAACTCAGATTCGCCCCTCCATTACTCCCTTTGGTAATTATTAAGATTAACATTGGGATTAATTTTCTTCTTTTTTTTCATTCTCCCGTTCTCAAATTTCTTCTTTTATTCTCATTACTTGTCTAATTATTCTATTTCTTTCGCTTCTCTCTCTCTCTCTTACTTTCTCTCTCTCTTACTCTCTCTCTCTCTTACACTCTCTCTCTCTTACTCTCTCTCTTTCTCTTACTCTCTCTCTCTCTTACTCTGCTTAAAATCCAAATTCACCAATTTAGCAAACTACTTCCTAAGCAAACCCAAGTCTTGAGAGAAAATATAAGTTTACCCTCAAAAGAAAGAAAAATTAAACCCGTTTTCTTCTTCAACGTCATCCAAGTTGCCAGTTAGTGTTTTTGTAAATATTTTTTTGTAGTGTTAGTTCATCAGTAATGTACATTTTTACCTAAGTGTTGAGTGTATCGTCAACCTTAAACACCGTAGGCATTTATTGAGTGTATTAACGCCGTTATTAAAGTCTCCCCTGTCTTTTTAACTAAATCTTGCTACCTTAGATAACTTAAATCTGTACTTTCATATATTTTGTCCTTATCTGTGTGAGATAGCAACGATAAGAGGTTGTCTCTCCTGCTAAGTGTGTGTGTGTGTGTGTGTGTGTGTGTGTGTGTGTGTGTGTGAGGGGGTCCCAGTATTACATCATCAAGGTATTTCATTCATATGGTGATGGGTCTCGTATACCACAAGCAGGTGAGTCAGAGAGTTAATTATCTCACCTGGTCCCGCCTCGGTCTACCTGTAATTCATCTAATGAGGAGAGGGGAGGGAAGGGGTGAGAGGAGGGGGGAGGAAGGGGAGGGGGACTGAAGGTTTAATAATATTCATACATGATGTGTGTGTGTGTGTGTGTGTGTGTGTGTGCCATCCCCACTCACCTGTGGAAGGAAGAGGCACAGGTGAGGCGGCGAGGAAGCGAGTGGTTGACGGAGCGAGTGGATGACAGAGCGAGTGGATGACAGAGCGAGTGGGTGACGGAGCGAGTGGGTGACGGAGCGAGTGGGTGACGGAGCGAGTGGATGACAGAGCGAGTGGATGACAGAGCGAGTGGGTGACAGAGCGAGTGGGTGACGGAGCGAGTGGATGACAGAGCGAGTGGATGACAGAGCGAGTGGGTGACGGAGCGAGTGGGTGACGGAGCGAGTGGGTGACGGAGCGAGTGGATGACAGAGCGAGTGGATGACAGAGCGAGTGGGTGACAGAGCGAGTGGGTGACGGAGCGAGTGGGTGACGGAGCGAGTAATTAACATTTCAAGCTGGTGACACAGAAAAGCATATTTCTGTCCACCCTAACCTAACCTAACGTATGCTGCCCTGACCCACCCTAACCTAACCTACCCTAACCTACCCTAAGTTAAAGTTACATCATAGATTGTAACAGAAGCGGCACAGAGCTGTCTTAATTAGCAGATGCATCCCCTTATATAGCATTAAAGTCTACCTGTACTGCCTACCTGTACTGTCTACCTGTACTGAATCAATGTAAACATATATGCCGATTCTGTCTGTCTGTCTGTCTGTCTGTCTGTTTGTCTGTCCATAGACGATGATAATTTTGGCTTGTAGTGAGTCAGACAAGTTTTCCCGGAAGCACGTGTGATCTACCAAGGGACAGGGGGGTGAGAGGGGAGAGGTGAGGGGGTGAGAGGGGAGAGGTGAGGGGGGTTAAATAAAATAGTCATGATGAGGTAAAAATAGGGAGGTCAGGTGTAGCCAGGTGTTGGGGGTTGCTTCCTCCCACTCCTTCTCTCCTCACTCCTCCTACTCCTCCTCACTCCCTCCTCCTCCCTCCCTCCATCTCTCTCCCTCATTCCTCCCTCCCTCTCCTCTCTCCCTCTCCTCTCCTCCTCCTCCTCTCTCCCTCACTCCTCCCTCCTCACTCCTCCCTCCCTCACTCCTCCTCCCTCCCTTCACACCACCTGGTTCATTAATTACGCTCTCTCTCCTTTCCCTTTACTTTCTTCCTCTCCTTTAGTTACTCCTTCTCTCCCTCCATTCTTCCATCTTCCCTCTCTCCCTCCATCTACCATGTCACGTCACCTGACAGCTAACATCCCGAGCAGAGTTAAATCAGTGTTCATCAAGGTCGCGTTTGTTTCCTCTCTCTCTCTCTCTCTCTCTCTCTCTCTCTCTCTCTCTCTCTCTCTCTCCTCTCTCTCTCTCTCTCTCTCTCTCTCCTCATCTTAGCCTCACCGCGGCTAGCCCGAGGAAGCCCTTTGTCGGAGGATGTAGTGCCCAGCGCCAGGTGTTTGTTTACGTTCAGCCGGTGATGTCACGATGGATCTAGTGACGTCACCCGCCCATTCTCCCTTTGACGTCATGGGTTGTGTTGCCGGAAGGCATGCTTGTACACTTGACAGAATGTTTTTTTTTTTTAACGTCATTCTTCGTCCTGAGTCATTCATATCAAGGACCTGAACGCTGGGAGGTTGAGAAGTGTTAACAGAGCGGAGTGTTGTTTGTGTTGTAACGATAAGGAATTGTAGAGGGAAAAGATTATGTAACACCAAGACGTAACACTATGTAACACCAGATAGAATAGTGGGATCAGGCGAGGGAGGGGAGGAGGTGTACAGGGAAGGGGGAAGGGGTAAGGGGAGAAGGGGTAAGGGGGAAGGGGGAATGGTGGAAGGATCAGTGGGCCAATATAAGACACTAGTACTTTATCACTGGCATACAAAAATTACCTAAGACACACACACACACACACACACACACACTTTAGTTACGCGTCTTAAATGAAACCAAAACACCATCATTGCTCCTCAACACCATAATACTCTACGCATTATACCCGCCACATTTCACTACACTCTTAACCATATTCGTTTTTTATGATGAGTTTGTGTGGTAGACTATAATATTAAGAGTTAAGTTTAATCCAACTACTCTGCTACAATTGAGGTCTATTTGATAATGCACACTCATACACTCAATCACCACACCACAACTTCGATCATTTCACACACCCACACACACACGCGCACACGCCCACACACACACGCGCACACACCCACACACGCCCACACGCCCTCCATCAGCAGGAACCATCAGTATGAATTTATGAACCATTATGAGAAGGATCTGTTTAATTAGTTGGTCACCAGCTGTCACGCCCCTGGGGTTGAGAATGAGAATAATAAGGGAAGGGTAAGGGGAAGGAGGAGAAGGGAAAGGAAAGGAGGAAGGAGGGAAAGGAAAGGAGTAAGTAAAAAGGGAAGGAGGATGGAGGGGAAAGGAAGAAGAAAGAAGGAGAGAAAGGGGAAAATGGAGAGAATGATGACGAAATAGGAACAGAGAGAGAGAGGGGAAGGGTAGAAGAGGATAAGAAGCAAAAGGTTGGGAGAGAAGAAGGAGGGGGCAGGGGAACGCACACACACACCACCATTACCAACTCCGGTCCAGCACTATGGTGGTACACTGGCCTGGTCCACGAGACTATCAAATCCTTCAGTAGACTACAGCAGGAGTTCGTTATCCTCATCCGACCAACAACATACACAGATCAGATAACTCAAATGACGCTCAGCAGAAGGTAGAGTCATATACTCTTCAGGAACCCACAACACCAAAATGGATGCCCTCGCCTGGCCCTCAGAGGGAGAGACAACAGTCACGTAATAATGGATGTTAGGAGGAACTTCAACCCTAAGTCAAGAGTCAGGTCGACCTTGAAGGGCTAGGACCTGGAGGCCAGAGTCGGGGTGAGCGGACACAGAAGCAATGGTTCGGAACAAGTGGAGTGATGACCCTGCACTGTACTGGTGCCACGCCGTTAATAACACACTTGTTCATCTGCACACACACACACACACACACACTGATTGCTTCATTAAACCAATACATTACGAATAATTTTCACCCATAAGTAAGTATTAACCATGTACACTGATGTTTTTCTCAGAGAGGCTGTGTACAGCAAGAGCCTACACCCTGAACACTCTTGTACAGTTCTCCATATTTACAACATTTCCCGGAAGTGTACTGTACGGTGAACATCTTACAAACAGGAAAAATAAGAAAAACACAAAAAAAAACATAAAAAAAAATGTAATCGTCAACAGCATCACTACAGCAGATTGGTGGAATTGTTTGTTTACTTCCCGCCACCGCCTACATTGTCAACAGCGATTTAAGACAGTCAGGACAAATTTATTTACACAGGTCGAGGGAGATTTTGCATTTTTTTATCTTATTTATAATTTCTGGTATTGATATCGCCATGCTTTGATCTCTTGGATATAAACTACGGCCAAATGTATCCTGAATCACTGTAACAACCTGCCACTCCCCCGTACTACTGTATTGATTACTACGGAATCCTGTACTACTGTTCCTACCACTGTAACAGCCTACCAAACGCTTAAACCTATAGAAAATCCGGTTTCAAGCAATACAGGTGTAGGAAGCACTACAAGTGTAGAAAGCAGTACAGGTGGGTGTAGGAAGCAGTACAAGTGTAGAAAGCAGTACAGGTGGGTGGAGGAAGCAGTACAGGTGTAGGAAGCAGTACAGGTGTAGGAAGCAACTTGTGTGCCTTGGCCAAGAGTCAGGTCGACCTTGAGTGGTCACGACCTGGAGGACAGAGGCGGGGTGAGCGGACACTCATGAGACCAATGGTTCGGAACAAGTGGAGTGATGACCTCTGCACGCCTTAAATAGTACTGGCGCCAACCCCTTAATAACACACTTGTCCATCTACACACACATACGTTTATTAAGGCGACGACTTTACCACTGATACTAACTGTTATTATACGTTCATTCCTTATAGTCTTGTCATTATCGGTGTGATCATTTCCCCCATAGGTCACTGGCCATCTAATTCAACAAACCAACGATTCTAATCACCTAGTTAAAGGCATAATTACTATTCTTATGTACACACAGAGTATGTGGTGTGAGGGGCTGTGTAAGATCAGCATAATGATGGTCAGTATTCTCTTACCGTATCAAAATATTTCTTCAGGGGTACAGTAATGAAGTTATCAAACATCAGATATAGTTGGCGAACACTAACCTAACCTGTTACCAGCAGTTATCAGGCATAAATGTTGGTTCTCGACTTGTTACTAGCAGTTATGTTGGTTCTCGACCTGTTATCCATGTTGGCGAGTTATCAGGCATAAATGTTGGTTCTCGACTTGTTACCAGCAGTTATCAGGCATAAATGTTGGTTCTCGACTTGTTACTAGCAGTTATCAGGCATCAATGTTGGTTCTCGACCTGGTTCTCGACTTGTTACAGCAGTTATCAGGCATAAATGTTGGTTCTCGGTTCTCGGACATAAATGTTGGTTCTCGACCTGTTAGCAGTCAGGCATAAATGTTGGTTCTCGACTTGTTACTAGCAGTTATCAGGCATCAATGTTGGTTCTCGACTTGTTACTAGCTACAGAATATTATCGTCGTGTCCACCAGTGAACTTGTTAATGACAGGTGTTGTCTCTGTGGTATAAGAGGTGTTCCATGTCCCGTGTGTCTAAATTGTCTCTCTTTTTTATATTATAGATTTCATCAGGTAATGTCTGGTTAGATTGATGTCATGTGGCTCTTTTCATATATATTGTCATGTACTGTATGTTGTCATCTCTTAACAGTGAGTGATGTCCCTCCTTGCTACAAACAACATTGAGGAAAAGCAAAGTTGACAAGTTAAAATAATGAGTGAATAATCTAGGGGTTGAAATACGTGGATGCAGCAAGTAAGGAGCACTCAGAAGAATCACTGTTATCATGACACTAATTTAAGTTATTAGAAAGATAAGAGTATTATGTCAACCGAGTCATTTAATAACATTTATATTATAAAGGATTGATTAATATAGCTAATTTGGTACATTACATAACACAAGTAAAACACAAAAGTACAAATCTCACCAGAATATAACCTGATTATTCTTACTTTAAACATTAAATACACATACTATAAACAACACAAAAACCTGATAGAAATGGCAGCTCAGGTAACATGTCGAGGCTGCGAGGGCCAACCGCAATGAACCAGGGATTACCGCTGTAGTCCACTACCAGCAAACCATCACAACACCACCAGCAGTAGTCCGTAATACAATCCTTCGTCCACACCCCGGCAGAAGAGGCACCCCGTAGGGCGCAAAGAGACTCAGCTTACCAGGCAGACACTCTTGCCTCGATACCTCGGTCTCATAGTCGGATGGGAAACTGGTTCTGATCGGTGCTCACTGGGGTCTAGTAGCTTCGTGAAGCAGTTTCTTCTCCCGGTGTCAGGTTGGAGCAAGTGGTTGTTATGAGTGAGGAGGAGAGAGAGTCGTCACAAGTGTAATGGTGGTTGTCCCTAGAGTGTTGTTAAAGTATATTTAGGCCAAAAAAAAACAGAAGAGAACAAAAACACCGCAATCTAAAATACACCTGGATTGTGGACATGTTAAGGTGTATCTTCCCAGACCAGGTGAACCTTTGGACGGTTTCAAGGATCTTATCAGAGATGAAATCTATAAGATGACATGACTGAATTTTGGTGTGTTTAGACATCTTTTTTACACACACACAGACATCAACTCTGAAGTAATGTACTGAACTCTTTAGAATATAAACAGTTGAGTGTTACATTAATTCACAGATATATAAAATGCCACAGGAATATAGCAAAGGTCCACCGGTAAAGAGGGATAAATGTGTATCAGCAAAGAATAAATGTTTCCGCTAACAAAAGGGAAATATTTTGTCATTATCTTTCTTCACAAGGGAGAGTGAGCCATTATCATTACCTTGGGTGACACACGAGGAAGGTGTTATCGTTGCGTCCACTGTAAGGTGTGCTGGGTATATATATACCTTAACGACCGTCACCTGGTCAATCTGGTCCTGTTAAACATAGCAACCTGCGAGTTAAAAATACTTGGTTACTAAATCCATCTGCGTTTACAGGGGCTCATCATATAAACATTCTACAAATCATTACATTGAAATATTTGTTTTAATATTGTTTTACTTTGATTCCATAGTGTGTTTATTATTGTGAGTTTCCACCTGTCGAATGTAAACAAACACAGGGCTGCCACACTGCACCAAACCTGACGAGCCCCACATAAACGAACTATTGGAGGGGACTGTACATTGTTACTTTACAACATTCAACTATGAAACTGGATTCACACATAAGACATGTTGAACAAACTTTGAAAAAGTATAAATAACTCGTTGGCCACATGAACAAACACATTTTATTATTTTGATATAACATCTATTCCAATTCTATTCATAAGTGACCTCATCACTAATCTGTGAGTGATAATGACCACAATAAGCACTTTATACAACCTAATACATGTACTGTAAGTGGTTGGTAACACTGTAGTGACCTAGTTAAGAGACATGTTAGCTCCTTACATCATATTATACCAGTTAAAGAAAATATTACTAACAAAAGGCAGATAATGGTATGCTAAACTTTATTGGTCTAGATAATGAGAACTGTAATAGTGAAGATAACAGAGGGCATAACATACACCTGTGATAATAAAAATACTGATATATTGTACAAAAATAAAATTCACGCACACTGTACTGTATATAGTGTGTGTGTGTGTGTGTGTGTGTCCAGTGTCCACTCATCTCTGTAGGAGTGAGGAAAGAGACACCTGCCTGGTAGGACATCTTGACTCTACAAGATGAACCGCCATAGCCATCAGGGACCACACAGTCACAAAGGAACCACAACTAACCTATGGACCTGATGTATTATATCTTATATTGGCTGATGCTCACAAATAAAATATTCATGACGTGTACATCGAGCATCATACCAATTGTATACACCGGAATAATCTAGTATGAAGAAACAGTCTTCATTTCCGCCGTAGTCATTAGGATCGGATTCTTTCCACAATGGTGACATCAAATTGATGGGTTTGCTTGACACGTCAAGAAAGACTCCCTCTGTAGCCAGGTCAGACGCACCCATCCAGAAGGTGTCACTAACTACAAAGAAAAAAAATATCAGCACTATTAAATATTACAGTAGGATTTAAAAAGAATTATCATGAAAAAGTTGGAGAGTTACAAATAATAGACACTCAGGGCAGACAACATTCACCTTAAAACAATTTAATTATGAGGAAGACCGCCAGCCAAAATGTATTTTGATAAGAGCTAGAAGTCCTTTGTCCTGCTTGTTCTCGAGATGCTGTCAATAATAAGACTAATCTTTATGGACCTTCAACATAACAGTAGAGTTTCTTTGTGATAAAACTATAAAATGAAGCTGTCTGTCCTAAGCTTATGTCATTTTCTTGTCCATTACACAGCATCGACAGCACACAAGCCACATGGTTTGGTTACAGGTCATTTGTCATCCTAAACCATTGTATGATCTTGATATTGACTTTTGGCCCAAAACACCGCACGATAGCTGCCTTGCGTCATACAACACAAGTTGAATTATCCCCAAGAGGTCACAAGGTATCGACCACATACAGTTATAAGTTCTATGTGATCATTTACTTTCAGCATAAAACACTAACACTTGTCCCGTCTTCTACTTGTGCACCAAATTTCATTCATCAAAGGTTCACAAAGTATTGTCCCACTTAATAAAATAACAACATGCTGAAGCTCCTTTACCAATGATTTTAGTCAACAGTTCAGCGTACTTATATATTTCTGGTTATACAATAAAAGTAAAACATTAGAACCTTCCGCCATTAAGTAAATTTACTCAGTAGCTCATTATATCTGGAGTACTACCTCCTGTTTATAACGAATAACACATTTCCACATGTCAAAAATTAGCCCATTCATTCTTTTTGTCTACAGTAAACTGCAATATTATAACAACATATTTCCATGTTTCTTCAGCACTTACTTTTAAATGATTTCAACAGAGAGATGAGAGCGCGAGATTCTTGAGGGATAGCCAGGTCGCCTCCTTTGTTACGGCACCAAGTACGGGCGTCGACCCACTTGAGTTTTTCTTCCCTGTTGACGAGAAGACACTGACGCTCTAAGACGAAGAACTCCCCAGGGCAGGTTAGCAGGGACGCTGAAGAAATCAATAAAACATATATATAAAATATTAATGAGAGAAAATAAGATATAATTTGGGAAACAACAACAATTAACAAGACCATGAAAAGGAAGCTACACACACACACACACACACACACACACACACACACACACACACACACACACACACACATACACACACACACACACACACACACACACACACACACAAAACAAGTTCCAAACACTTTCGTTAATTCACATCGAAAGGTCTCGAATAATATTAGCTAGACTTAATCCTTAGCAAAAGGGGTTATATGATGAAAGATAAAACATTTGGTTTATTTCATCACGATAATATTGTCTCCATCACCAACCAACTCAGACCAGACAATGTATGGCAGCAGTAAGCATAATAAAAGTAAGGTTATAACATACTCGTACAATGTTAAATCAATACATGAACTAAACAAGGACCAAACAGTGTAAGCTGCCAATAAACCCAAAGTAAAATATGACATGACATGACATGACATGACATGACCCATCAAAACTAATGAAAACTAACTTTATACACAAAAAACGTATAAATTTGTTTGGAGTGTAGATGATTGTGTAGTTGCTGTAGTGTTGATTTATTTATGAATTACTAAAATTAGTAAAGAACATTGACAGCTTTTGGAACAGCGCTCTTCTCATCCTTCTGTTTAAAAAGGAAACAAAGATGATGTTAAAATTCATAAAGTACGGTACAGTAATTACCTTCTTAACCTCCAACTGCCAGCAAATACAATTGTCATTCATTCACTCGGGACAATACACAGTTAATATTTAATCACGCAGTACCAATAATTAATTGTTTGCTATCTAAATTCCTTCATTTCAATAAACACTTAACTTGTTTTACTGTTCTGTGAGACAATAAAATGTGATTAAAGTCTATATAGTTCTTTTAAGATAAATTACTTGTATTAGAGTCAAGTTGCCCAAGTGACCGTAAACTCTCTACTGTGGTGCTGGCATAAACGTTTCTCTCACTCTACCGCCGTAAGATTATCAGGAGTTACTACATAATATTCACAGAAAACCCGGCACAAGTCTTAGGTGAATAACAACAACAGACAGATACAGACAAAAAAGTTAAATTAAATATAAATTCTTAGGAAAATTAGATAAGGATGAACAGGTTAATGAATTCCCCGCCAACAGAGATCAACAAGATGAGTGTGGAGGAAGTTCTTCAACTGAAGTTAAGTTTAATCACTGAATATATTAAACAGGTTAACGAATTCAAAAGGGGAATCAAAATTGGCAGAAAAATCATTGGTTTAACAAAATCGTATATTGAAAGACAATGGAGACATGACTGAAGAGAACAAGATGACGTGAGAAGTTTTATACTGCAGCAAGTAAAGCAACTTACGTTGAGTCGTCTCCTGTAGCTGTGATATCTGCTGTTGTAAGCCTTCCATGGCAGACGTCACTCTCTCTAGCTGATGCTGAACGCCTGAAATTATTTTCAATGAATCAAATTGTGAAAGAATTCTACAAGATGGTCTGTGTTAGTGTGTGTAGTAATTAGAGAGGGTTAGTCTGTGTATCTTGTGAATTATTTACGGTGTGTATTAAGCCAGAGGCATCACTGACAAGGCATCATACTACATGTAAGGTGGAAGACCGTTTAGGGCAGCTTACTCCAGGCTGTACACACTTATGTCCCCACTGAAAACATAAAGGAACTCTTGACGTGTCTAATTTAAATGGTTGTAACCATGTAACAATAAAAACATCTTTTATTCGTATTTATTTTATATTTACTTACTCTTACTCGTTCGTTATTCTCTGATTCTCTTTTTTTCTGTTCCTTCTCTGTTCTTTATACTCGTGAGATGGTGGAGGTGGAGCGAGGAGAGAGAGAGAGAGAGAGAGAGAGAGAGAGAGAGAGAGAGAGAGAGAGAGAGAGAGAGAGAGAGAGAGAGAGAGAGAGAGAGAGAGAGAGTTGCTTATGGTTGAGGGAGCCTCCCTATGGTCAACCTTCCCACAGTGGGGGGGGGGAGGTAGAGAGAGGAGACTGGTGAAAGGAGGGAATAGCCAAGAATAGGAATAACATGTGATAGGTTATGTTATTTCTAATGGCTCACTGTATTACTACATACCACCAAGACACTTATAACACATCAACCTTTCTCAATAAGGGAGGAATCAATTAGGACTCTTATTAACGGTTACTGTATTTATTCGATACTTTCTATTAAGGTTTGACAATTACACTTCAAAATACAAAACCTTTGGTCCTAGCTAGTTAAACGGGACCATGCATCTCACAACAAATGGGAACTTAAGGATTTACCCAATAGAATCCACCCAAATACCTACCATGTCACCACCACACACCTCTCCCCGGTTTGAACCGGGTGCCTGCCTTGCTGGGGGCACGAACTTAGCCTTCAGCCAATCAGCAAAGCTAGGCCCATGACGCTACACTCACACGCCACTGTGATTGGCTCATGCCTCAGGCACTCCTGGTCTTGGCGGGGACACTCGTGTAGTGTGTTATGGCGGGTAATCTTTGCTTAAGCTGAATTTTCTGTATTTCTCTAAACATGGAACAACCTACTCAAAAAAAACATGACATTGTTACAGTGTAAATATATTCCACTCATCCACAACTTTTTCCAAACCAGTGTTTGTTTGTACCTTCGCTCATATAAATTTATCTAATTCAAAACCATTGTTATGTGTTCACTCCTGGTTAGATAGATTAAGTATCTTTGTTATATCACATTTGTTTATCTCGGTCGTGCTTCTCTACAGTTTATCAACGTTGTTCATCTGATAGCTGGTTTACCTATTTACATTTCCCACACTGAATACTTTACATTTTTAAACATTATGTTTCATCTGCCGTGTTTCAGACCATGAGAAAAGTTTGTTTAGGTCTTCCTATTAATTTTTTATGAGTTCTTGTCACTATGAAGACTTTGATATATCCAACTCTACATACACTGAGTGAATAGAGGGATATGACCTGAATATTATTGCTCCTTAACAATAAACACTGTTAGTAAGAGAGAAAGTGACAGACGGCATGAAGCGACAGAACAGAGTAGGAGACGGCACAACTGGCTACGGTGCTATAGACCGGATTCACTATGACTACAGTAATCAACGTTTAATTGGTGTCTATGTTAGTACATATAGTGAGTGTATAGTGTGTGTATGTTAGTGAGTGTATCTTGTGAGTATACAGTGTGTACCTGTGCTAGTATGTATAGTGACTGTACATTGTGCGTCTGTGTTCTTTAAGGAAGTAAAGTGTCAACACTCGTGTGCTTGTGTATGTGTGGTATGGCTGCAGTTTCCTCCATTCTTATGTTCTTAAGTAAAATTAGGTGGTAAGTTGGGCTCTAACCTGTGTGTTGGTTGTGGAGGGAAGTAACCAAGTCAGTCTGCTGTTGCTGCTGCTGCTGCTGCACCTCCGCCAGCGCCTCCCTCACGCTGGTGCTGTCTGCTGTGTTTTCTTGGGAGAGTTGCAACACTATTGACGACGTCTCGTTCACCGTCGACAATATGCTCACCAAGTTCTCCTCCACGGCTGGAATAATAAAGATAAACTTATCTGTTGCCTTTTTTACACAAATAGAAATATAATATGTGGGATAAACTGAGTCATAATCTACTTTACAAGACAAAAATATCATGCGGAAGCTAATAGCTTGCTTGTACTTTCCTTCTCAACATGTTTATTATGACTTACATTTCCATCAACAATAACGGGTGAACATTAAATGATACAAAGGCCGCACCAAGTGACGGTGACTTCACGTGAACACCTGACGAGACAACACGATGATGATGTCAATTGATAACATCTGACTGTGTTGTATCCCGCTGCAGTTTCCTCCATTCTTATGTTCTTATCTGTATATTCTTAAGAGAAAAACTGTGACGCTGTATTTACATTACCATGACAACAGAGGAACACTAAAACAAATGAACAAGTAAATTTTGACGATTACCATATAATCTGAAACGGTAATTGGTGATTATAAGCCTACGAACGAGGATGTGTGCGTGTGTGTGTGTGTGTGTGTGTGTGTGTGTGTCCAGTATAAGGTTTACCTTGGCATGAGGTAGTGGAGATTCCAACCCCGTGCTTCAGTTGGCTGACCAGTTCCATGATCGCCAGCTGGTTGACGAAGAGGCTTGCTCGAACTTCGTGACCATCTGGCTGGATATAGGGAGTAAATGTGTCGACCGTGTTAAGGCTTGTGGTTGGAGTGAGGAGGAGGGTGAGGGAGAGGGTGATAAGTAACAGGGGCGCCATGGTCTTTGTCACTGGCAGTAGAGAGAGGGACTGATGCTGGACAGTGGGCTGTGGCTCCTCTTATACTCTACGATAAGTGAACGCACACAAGAACGTACATGTGTTTATGGCGCAACGCACAAACACACACACACACACGCGCACACCCTCACACACACACACACACACACACACACACACACACACACACACACACACACACACACACACACACACACACACACATAAGAGCGCTAATGTGGCGCCTGGGCAGCAACATTTACAACCATTCTCCTCCTCCCATACAACACACACGCACACACACGCACGCACACACACACACACACACACACACACACAAGAACATAAGAACGTACGAATGGAGGAAACTACAGCGGGCCTATTGGCCCATAGTGGGCAGTCCCGTTTACACCCATCCTCGATCTAATCATTCATACATCCATCCAACCTATGTTTAAAGCTACCCAGCGTGTTCGAGTTAATGATGATGTTCGGTAACTTGCTCCACTCATCCACTACTCTATTATCAAACCAATATTAACCCATCTCGCGCCTAAATACATACTTGTATAATATAAAACCACACAACCAAAAACTCAAAACAAACATCTCCTGTACACTTTATCAACTCATGAAGGACATACACTCATGAACAGACAGAGGGTCGACTTAACCAGTGAGTGACGTCATACGATCATATGGTAGTACAAACAAGGTGGACGTTGTTGACACAGTTGTACTGGGTAGAGCGGGAGGGAGGAGATAGAGAGAGAGGAGGTAGAGGAACAAGAGAGATAGAGAGAGGGAGAGAGAGTAGGTAGAGGAACAAGAGAGATAGAGAGAGTTTTAGTTTAACAAATTTATTGACAAAGCTTGTAGTACAGTTTGCCTATTCTGAGTAATTCAGTCAGGTCTTGACACTGAGGATGGTATCACTTCTCACTGCCACGCAGGACAGAGGTTCACACCCAAAGAAATATATCATATTCATTAACAACTATAAATGTATAGAGGTCACATTCATATGGGTAATGTCACTGTTCACTGCCATGCAGGACAGAGGTTCGTACACAAAGAGTTGCATCATATTCATTGACAGTACATATACATATATGTACACACACACATACACATATACATACATATACATATATACATACACATATACATGTATATATATATATATACACATGCACACATACACACATACATACATACATATACGTCGGTCAGATTCATGTGGGTAATGCCACTGTTCACTGCCACGCAGGACAGAGGTTCGTACACAAAGAAGGAAATACATCACATTCACCAGCAGCATATATAGGTCAGTGGATCACATACATTGGGGTCATATTCTAATTGAAGACTAATCAGTGTGGGCTAGCAAATTTGGGATAAACAGCAAGAATGTCCTCAAGCACACCTGATTCAATGAAGTAATTACATAGTTCAAGATACAATAAGTTAGGTGGCCTGAAGTCTTTGACAGTGTCACATTCAATAATATAGTGTTCAAGTGTATGCTTTAAAGGTTTATCACAAAGTTTACATGCTGAGTGTTCCGGTATGGGTACAGCGTTACTAACTTGCCAGATGTGTCTGTATCCTAGCCTAATTCTGGCCACGACTACATCACATTGTCTGGTTCTGTCCTTATGCTGGCCATACCGGTACCTCTTGTCACGAAATTTGTCATATTTACTAATGCTACAACTGTCAGTTCTCTCTGCATTTCTCACTTCTTCTAGATCAGAGTTCATGGAGAGAGGGAGAGAGAGAGATGGTCGAGGAACAAGAGAGATAGAGAGAGAGGAGGAGAAACAGAATAAAACGAGAGAGATAGTCAAGGAAAGAGAGAGGGACACAAATGAAGAAAATAAAGGGAGGGAGAAGAACAGAGTTGGGGGCTGTAGAAGAAGAGAGGGATTATAATGCTCAGCTTACCAGGCAGACACTCTTGCCTCGATACCTCGGTCTCATAGTCGGATGGGAAACTGGTTCTGATCGGTGCTCACTGGGGTCTAGTAGCTTCGTGAAGTAGTTTCTTCTCCCGGTGTCAGGTTGGAGCAAGTGGTTGTTATGAGTGAGGAGGAGAGAGAGTCGTCACAAGTGTAATGGTGGTTGTCCCTAGAGTGTTGTTAAAGTATATTTAGGCCAAAAAAACAGAAGAGAACAAAAACACCGCAATCCAAAATACACCTGGATTGTGGACATGTTAAGGTGTATCTTCCCAGACCAGGTGAACCTTTGGACGGTTTCAAGGATCTTATCAGAGATGAAATCTATAAGATGACATGACTGAATTTTGGTGTGTATAGACATCTTTTTTACACACACACAGACATCAACTCTGAAGTAATGTACTGAACTCTTTAGAATATAAACAGTTGAGTGTTACATTAATTCACAGATATATAAAATGCCACAGGAATATAGCAAAGGTCCACCGGTAAAGAGGGATAAATGTGTATTAGCTAAAAATAAATGTTTCCGCTAACAAAAGGGAAATATTTTGTCATTATCTTTCTTCACAAGGGAGAGTGAGCCATTATCATTACCTTGGGTGACACACGAGGAAGGTGTTATCGTTGCGTCCACTGTAAGGTGTGCTGGGTTATATGTACCTTAACGACCGTCACCTGGTCAATCGGGTCCTGTTAAACATAGCAACGTGCCAGTTAAAAATACTTAGTTACTAAATCCATCTGCGTTTACAGGGGCTCATCATATAAACATTCTACAAATCATTACAATGAGATATTTGTTTTAATATTGTTTTACTTTGATTCCATAGTGTGTTTACTATTGTGAGTTTCCTTCTGTCGAATGTAAACAAACACAGGGTTGCCACACTGCACCAAACCTGACGAGCCCCACATAAACGAACTATTGGAGGGGACTGTACATTGTTACTTTACAACATTCAACTATGAAACTGGATTCACACATAAGACATGTTGAACAAACTTTGAAAAAGTATAAATAACTCGTTGGCCACATGAACAAACACATTTTATTATTTTGATATAACATCAATTCCAATTCTATTCATAAGTGACCTCATCACTAATCTGTGAGTGATAATGACCACAGTGTACATGTACTGTAAGTGGTTGGTAACACTGTACTGACCTAGTTAAGAGACATGTTAGCTCCTTACATCATGTTATACCAGTTAAAGAAAATATTACTAACAAAAGGCAGATAATGGTATGCTAAACTTTATTGGTCTAGATAATGAGAACTGTAATAGTGAAGATAACAGAGGGCATAACATACACCTGTGAAAATAAAAATACTGATATATTGTACAAAAATAAAATTCACGCACACTGTACTGTATATAGTGTGTGTGTGTGTGTGTGTGTGTCCAGTGTCCACTCATCTCTGTAGGAGTGAGGAAAGAGACACCTGCCTGGTAGGACATCTTGACTCTACAAGATAAACCGCCATAGCCATCAGGGACCACACAGTCACAAAGGAACCGCAACTAACCTATGGACCTGATGTATTATATCTTATATTGGCTGATGCTCACAAATAAAATATTCATGACGCGTACAATGAGCATCATTCCATCCGTGTACATTATTATGCCAAAGGTGGAAACAGTCTTCACTTCCACTCGGTTCGCCTACATGCCACAATGATGACCCCAAATTGATGGGTTTGTTTGACACGTCAAGAAAGACTCCCTCTGTAGCCAGGTCAGACGCACCCATCCAGAAGTTTTCATCAACTACAAAGAAAACAAATATCAACACTATTAAATTTTACAGTAGGATTTAAAAAGAATTATCATGAAAAAGTTGGAGAGTTACAAATAATAGACAACATTCACCTTAAAACAATTTAATTATGAGGAAGACCGCCAGCCAAAATATATTTTGATAAGAGCTAGAAGTCCTTTGTCCTGCCTGTTCTCGAGATGCTGTCAATAATAAGACTAATCTTTATGGACCTTCAACATAACAGTAGAGTTTCTTTGTGATAAAACTATAAAATAAAGCTGTCTGTCCTAAGCTTATGTCATTTTCTTGTCCATTACACAGCATCGACAGCACACAAGCCAGATGGTTTGGTTATAGGTCATTTGTCATCCTAAACCATTGTATGATCTTGATATTGACTTTTGGCCCAAAACATCGCACGATAGCTGCCTTGCGTCATACAACACAAGTTGAATTATCCCCAAGAGGTCACAAGGTATCGACCACATACAGTTATAAGTTCTATGTGATCATTTACTTTCAGCATAAAACACTAACACTTGTCCCGTCTTCTACTTGTGCACCAAATTTCATTCATCAAAGGTTCACAAAGTATTGTCCCACTTAATAAACTAACAACATGCTGAAGCTCCTTTACCAATGATTTTAGTCATCAGTTCAGCGTACTTATATATAAAGGTAAAACATTAGAACCTTCCGCCATTAAGTAAATTTACTCAGTAGCTCTTTATATCTGGAGTACTACCTCCTGTTTATAACGAATAGCACATTTCCACATGTCAAAAATTAGCCTATTCATTCTTTTTGTCTAAAGTTAACTGCATTATTATAACAACATATTTCCTTGTTTCTTCAGCACTTACTTTTAAATGATTTCAACAGAGACACGAGAGCGGGAGATTCTTGAGGGATAGCCAGGTCGCCTCTTTTGTTGCGGCACCAAGTACGGGCGTCGGTCCAGCTGAGTTTTTCTTCCCTGTTGACGAGAAGACACTGACGCTCTAACACGAAGAACTCCCCAGGGCAGGTTAGCAGGGACGCTGAAGAAATCAATAAAACATATATATAAAATATTAATGAGAGAAAATAAAATATAATTTGGGAAACAACAACAATTAACAAGACCATGAAAAGGAAGTTATACACACACACACATACACACACACACACACACATACACGCACACACACACACACACACACACACACACACACACACACACACACACACACACACACACACACACACACAACACACGTTCCAAACACTTTCGTTAATTCACATCGAAAGGTCTCGAATAATATTAGCTAGACTTAATCCTTAGCAAAAGGGGTTATATGATGAAAGATAAAACATTTGGTTTATTTCATCACGATAATATTGTCTCCATCACCAACCAACTCAGACCAGACAATGTATGGCAGCAGTAAGCATAATAAAAGTAAGGTTATAACATACTCGTACAATGTTAAATCAATACATGAACTAAACAAGGACCAAACAGTGTAAGCTGCCAATAAACCCAAAGTAAAATATGACATGACATGACATGACATGACATGACCTATCAAAACTAATGAAAACTAACTTTATACACAAAAAACGTATAAATTTGTTTGTAGTGTAGATGACTGTGTAGTTGCTGTAGTGTTGATTTATTTATGAATTACTAAAATTAGTAAAGAACATTGACAGCTTTTGGAACAGCGCTCTTCTCATCCTTCTGTTTAAAAAGGAAACAAAGATGATGTTAAAATTCATAAAGTACGGTACAGTAATTACCTTCTTAACCTCCAACTGCCAGCAAATACAATTGTCATTCATTCACTCGGGACAATACACAGTTAATATTTAATCACGCAGTACCAATAATTAATTGTTTGCTATCTAAATCCTTCATTTCAATAAACACTTAACTTGTTTTACTGTTCTGTGAGACAATAAAATGTGATTAAAGTCTATATAGTTCTTTTAAGATAAATTACTTGTATTAGAGTCAAGTTGCCGAAGTGACCGTAAACTCTCTACTGTGGTGCTGGCATAAACGTTTCTCTCACTCTACCGCCGTAAGATTATCAGGAGTTACTACATAATATTCACAGAAAACCGGCACAAGTCTTAGGTGAATAACAACAACAGACAGATACAGACAAAAAAGTTAAATTAAATATAAATTCTTAGGAAAATTAGATAAGGATGAACAGGTTAATGAATTCCCCGCCAACAGAGATCAACAAGATGAGTGTGGAGGAAGTTCTTCAACTGAAGTTAAGTTTAATCACTGAATATATTAAACAGGTTAACGAATTCAAAAGGGGAATCAAAATTGGCAGAAAAATCATTGGTTTAACAAAATCGTATATTGAAAGACAATGGAGACATGACTGAAGAGAACAAGAGGACGTGAGAAGTTTTATACTGCAGCAAGTAAAGCAACTTACGTTGAGTCGTCTCCTGTAGCTGTGATATCTGCTGTTGTAAGCCTTCCATGGCAGACGTCACTCTCTCTAGCTGATGCTGAACGCCTGAAATTATTTTCAATGAATCAAATTGTGAAAGAATTCTACAAGATGGTCTGTGTTAGTGTGTGTAGTAATTAGAGAGGGTTAGTCTGTGTATCTTGTGAATTATTTACGGTGTGTATTAAGCCAGAGGCATCACTGACAAGGCATCATACTACATGTAAGGTGGAAGACCGTTTAGGGCAGCTTACTCCAGGCTGTACACACTTATGTCCCCACTGAAAACATAAAGGAACTCTTGACGTGTCTAATTTAAATGGTTGTAACCATGTAACAATAAAAACATCTTTTATTCGTATTTATTTTATATTTACTTACTCTTACTCGTTCGTTATTCTCTGATTCTCTTTTTTTCTGTTCCTTCTCTGTTCTTTATACTCGTGAGATGGTGGAGGAGCGAGGAGAGAGAGAGAGAGAGAGAGAGAGAGAGAGAGAGAGAGAGAGAGAGAGAGAGAGAGAGAGAGTGAGAGAGAGAGAGAGAGAGTTGCTTATGGTTGAGGGAGCCTCCCTATGGTCAACCTTCCCACAGTGGGGGAGGGGGGGGAGGTAGAGAGAGGAGACTGGTGAAAGGAGGGAATAGCCAAGAATAGGAATAACATGTGATAGGTTATGTTATTTCTAATGGCTCACTGTATTACTACATACCACCAAGACACTCATAACACATCAACCTTTCTCAATAAGGGAGGAATCAATTAGGACTCTTATTAACGGTTACTGTATTTATTCGATACTTTCTATTAAGGTTTGACAATTACACTTCAAAATACAAAACCTTTGGTCCTAGCTAGTTAAACGGGACCATGTATCTCACAACAAATGGGAACTTAAGGATTTACCCAATAGAATCCACCCAAATACCTACCATGTCACCACCACACACCTCTCCCCTGTTTGAACCGGGTGCCTGCCTTGCTGGGGGCACGAACTTAGCCTTCAGCCAATCAGTAAAGCTAGGCCCATGACGCTACACTCACACGCCACTGTGATTGGCTCATGCCTCAGGCACTCTTGGTGAATCTGACCTATATTTAGTGTCAATGAATATGATGCATTCACTTGAGAACTGAACCTCGGCGAGGTAGGTTCTCTCTGCTCTCGAGGTACCGTGTGACCATGTTCACCTGCGACCCGGCGAAGGTCGTTAGACTGTATCCAGTCAAGCGCCCTTCGCGCAAGGAACTCAACCTCCTTGTCCTGAGGAAGTTTTTTGACTCCTCGGGAATCACGGGGGTGACAGGGGTCGTCCGCAATGACAGCGGTGACCTTATCGTCACCTTCGCGGATTGGGGAGAGGCCCAGCAATTAGAAAACACAAGACAAATCAATGGAATCGAGATTCAAGTTGAAGCCTGCCTACAGGACAACTTGGTTTTGGGAGTCATCTCCCACACAGAAATCGAACATCTCGAAAAACAAGAACTTGCCGAGCTGATCGGAGATCAGCTCTCAATAGTTAGGAAGCTAACCAGCACAGCTGCCCTGGTTGGCTTCCCAAAGGAACTTCCTAGCTCCGTTTTGCTGGGATGGGAGAAGATCCCAGTAAAACCGTACCAGCGAAGACCTACTCGTTGCTACAAATGCCAGAAGTACGGCCATCTGGCGCGGAAGTGTCGTGCTCGGGAGGTGTGTTCAAGCTGCGGGACACCCGGGCACCAGGACGCTAACTGCTTGGCGGCCGCGAAGAAGTGCGCAGCTTGTGGTGGCCCTCACTCCTCCTCCGACCGGGAGTGTCCCAAGTGGAGGGAGGAGTGCAGGGTGGCCAAGCTGCGGACTAAGGAAAGACTGAGCTACAAGGAGGCCCTCCTTGTAGTGAAAAATCAAGAAAAGAACAAGCAAGACAAGAACAAGATCAAGAAACCCGATTACATTACACTATCTTTAACATCGTTTATTGACGTGTATGAGAATATCCCAGAAGAAGACCAGGAAGAAGAATGGAAACTGTAAAGCAAAAGAAGAAACAAGAAAAGAAAGAAGTCCAACCAATCAGCTTCGGCCGAAATAGCCAAACGGCGAAGAGGCCAGTAATCCCCAACATCATTCATTTTGATGCATTCTTTGTGTATGAACCTCTGTCCTGCATGGCGGTGAACAGTGACATTACCCTATGAATCTGACCTCTATACATTTATAGCTGTTAATGAATATGATGTATTTCTTTGTGTGTGAACCTCTGTCCTACGTGGCAGTGAGAAGTGATACCACCCTCAGTGTCAAGACCTGACTGAATTACACAGAATAGGCAAACTGTACTACAAGCTCTGCCAATAAATTTGTTAAACAAAAAAAAATGGTCTTGGCAGGGACACTCGTGTAGTGTGATATGGCGGGTAATCTTTGCTTAAGCTGAATTTTCTGTACTTCTCTAAACATGGAACAACCTACTCCAAAAAAAACATGACATTGTTACAGTGTAAATATATTCCACTCATCCACAACTTTTTCCAAGCCAGTGTTTGTTTGTACCTTCGCTGATATAAATTTATCTAATTCAAAACCATTGTTATGTGTTCACTCCTGGTTAGATAGATTAAGTATCTTTGTTATATCACATTTGTTTATCTCGGTCGTGCTTCTCTACAGTTTATCAACGTTGTTCATCTGATAGCTGGTTTACCTATTTACATTTCCCACACTGAATACTTTACATTTTTTAACATTATGTTTCATCTGCCGTGTTTCAGACCATGAGAAAAGTTTGTTTAAGTCTTCCTATTAATTTTTTGCGAGTTCTTGTCACTATGAAGACTTTGATATATCCAACTCTACATACACTGAGTGAATAGAGGGATATGACCTGAATATTATTACTCCTTAACAATAAACACTGTTAGTAAGAGAGAAAGTGACAGACGGCATGAAGCGACAGAACAGAGTAGGAGACGGCACAACTGGCTACGGTGCTATAGACAGGATTCACTATAACTACAGTAATCAACGGTTAATTGGTGTCTATGTTAGTACATATAGTGATTGTATAGTGTGTGTATGTTAGTGAGTGTATCTTGTGAGTATACAGTGTGTACCTGTGCTAGTATGTATAGTGACTGTACATTGAGCGTCTGTGTTCTTTAAGGAAGTAAAGTGTCAATACACGTATGCTTGTGTATGTGTTGTGTTGCTGCAGTTTCCTCCACTCTTATGTTCTTAAGTAAAATTAGGTGGTAAGTTGGGCTCTGACCTGTGTGTTGGTTGTGGAGGGAAGTAACCAAGTCAGTCTGCTGCTGCTGCACCACCGCTATGGCCTCCCTCACGCTGGTGCTGTCTGCTGTGTTTTCTTGGGAGAGTTGCAACACTGTTGACGACGTCTCGTTCACCGTCGACAATATGCTCACCAAGTTCTCCTCCACGGCTGGAAAAATAAAGATAAACTTATGTTTCCTTTTTTACACAAATAGAAATATAATATGTGGGATAAACTGAGTTATAATCGACTTTACAAGACAAAATAATTAATATTGATAAGGATATTGTAACATTCAGGGCACAGCCAAACATGAAGTGAGAAACAGCTCCTTAAAGACTCTGGGGGCCTTTAGAACTGACCTAACACCTTAACACAACAGTAGATCATCTCTCCTCACTACCATATTCCTCCTGATGCATCATTTGTATAGAAAGTCAAATATTTATCATTAAAAACAAGAACAACATGAAAATACAAGAAACAAAAACAGCAATCACTCCTTCCTACCATGGAAGTATATCCTTAACACGAAGGGGTCCATCCTACCTAAAGCAGAGAAGACACAAACCATCATGGTAGGAAAACCACAGAAGCCGGCAGATAGAAACACGAGAGAGAGTGGACAACGCAGCGACAGGGAACAGTAGATAGCGACTGTCTCCCTGGAGTGCAGGACCCAACTGAGGAAGAAAGAGTTGTACCATCTCCTAGGTACAAGACAAGTGAGACCCCTAGTTTACACAAGGAACAACAATAATACAGAAATACTGAGACAAATCTTCAATTATGAGCATACAACATTTACTCAGAACATTAGTTCTCTGTAATTTAACATTATACACATGATAGTTGACGTTTGGTAAGAAGTTGGTAGATAAAGTATCTCTACTTGGCAATTCTCACTGATCCCACACAGGATATTATAGTAAATAAGGTGGGACCCATGAATCTGAACATGACTACCTAGACCTCATAGTGAGTGGCAGAAACACTAAGCTGGATTAAGGAAAATTACCCCAAGATTGTAGCAAACACTCCTAGATGTGAACCCAAATACCTTGTTAGCACATGTTTCCTATTTATCACTGTCCTAAATCTATCTCAGTCGGACTTTTCTATATCAACGTTGTTCATCTGATAGCTGACTTTCCTATTTACATTTCCCACACTGAATACTTTACATTTTTTAACATTATGTTTCATCTGCCGTGTTTCAGACCATGAGAAAAGTTTGTTTAAGTCTTCCTATTAATTTTTTGCGAGTTCTTGTCACTATGAAGACTTTGATATATCCAACTCTACATACACTGAGTGAATAGAGGGATATGACCTGAATATTATTACTCCTTAACAATAAACACTGTTAGTAAGAGAGAAAGTGACAGACGGCATGAAGCGACAGAACAGAGTAGGAGACGGCACAACTGGCTACGGTGCTATAGACAGGATTCACTATAACTACAGTAATCAACGTTTAATTGGTGTCTATGTTAGTACATATAGTGATTGTATAGTGTGTGTGTATTAGTGAGTGTATCTTGTGAGTATACAGTGTGTACCTGTGCTAGTATGTATAGTGACTGTACATTGTGCGTCTGTGTTCTTTAAGGAAGTAAAGTGTCAATACACGTATGCTTGTGTATGTGTTGCTGCAGTTTCCTCCACTCTTATGTTCTTAAGTAAAATTAGGTGGTAAGTTGGGCTCTAACCTGTGTGTTGGTTGTGGAGGGAAGTAACCAAGTCAGTCTGCTGTTGCTGCTGCTGCTGCACCTCCGCCAGCGCCTCCCTCACGCTGGTGCTGTCTGCTGTGTTTTCTTGGGAGAGTTGCAACACTGTTGACGACGTCTCGTTCACCGTCGACGATATGCTCACCAAGTTCTCCTCCACGGCTGGAAAAATAAAGATAAACATATCTGTTGCCTTTTTTACACAAATAGAAATATAATATGTGGGATAAACTGAGTCATAATCTACTTTACAAGACAAAAATATCATGCGGAAGCTAATAGCTTGCTTGTACTTTCCTTCTCAACATGTTTATTATGACTTACATTTCCATCAACAATAACGGGTTAACATTAAATGATACAAAGGCCGCACCAAGTGACGGTGACTTCACGTGAACACCTGACGAGACAACACGATGATGATGTCAATTGATAACATCTGACTGTGTTGTATCCCGCTGCAGTTTCCTCCATTCTTATGTTCTTATCTGTATATTCTTAAGAGAAAAACTGTGACGCAATATTTACATTACCATGACAACAGAGGAACACTAAAACAAATGAATAAGTAAATTTTGACGATTACCATATAATCTGAAACGGTAATTGGTGATTATAAGCTTACGAACGAGGATGTGTGTGTGTGTGTATGTGTGTGTGTGTGTGTGTGTGTGTGTGTGTGCAGTATAAGGTTTACCTTGGCATGAGGTAGTGGAGATTCCAACCCCGTGCTTCAGTTGGCTGACCAGTTCCATGATCGCCAGCTGGTTGACGAAGAGGCTTGCTCGAACTTCGTGACCATCTGGCTGGATATAGGGAGTAACTGTGTCGACCGTGTTAAGGCTTGTGGTTGGAGTGAGGAGGAGGGTGAGGGAGAGGGTGATAAGTAACAGGGGCGCCATGGTCTTTGTCACTGGCAGTAGAGAGAGGGACTGATGCTGGACAGTGGGCTGTGGCTTCTCTTATACTCAACGATAAGTGAATGCGTACATGAACGTACGTGTGTTTTTGGTGCAACACACACACACACACACACACACACACACAAAGGCTCTTTCAGGGTTAGTGAACAGATCCGTGGGCAAGAACGTGCGTGTTTGTGTGCGTGTGTGTGGGGGGGAGGGAAGGGGGGTGGATATATGCAAAAATAAAGCTGCACTCAAACACTCTGACGCAGGCACACTTAAACACAATTTTGCAGAAGCATATTGCCGCGATCACATATACCTGTACATTGACAGAGATATAGCAACACCATCAAGGGTTAATACACACACACACACACACACACACACGTACAAGCTCAGTCAACGAGAAACACTTATCGCCATGTGAAATTATTTATTTAAACCATAAATCAATATACAAGACACTGAACGCTTCTGAAACTGATTGAGAGACATATTTCATCCCAGAGGGGGCGAGGGAGTTGAGGGCGAGGGAGTGGAGGGGTGAGGGAGTTGAGGGGGTGAGGGAAAGGAGGGAGTTGAGGGGTGAGGGAGTTGAGGGGTGAGGGAGTTGAGGGGGGCGAGGGAGTTGGAGGGGCGAGGGAGTGGAGGGGGTGAAGGGAATTGAGGGGGGTGGAGGGGAGTTGGAGTGGGTGAGGGGAGTTGGAGGGGTGAGGAGTTGGAGGGGTGAGAGAGTTGAGGGCCGAGAGGGTTCAGGAGCGAATGGGGTTCAGGGGCGAGAGGGTCTAGGGGCGAGGGGGTTCAAGGGCGAGGAGGGGTCTTAGGGGCGAGGGTTCAGGGGGCGAGAGGGTTCAGGGGCGAGGGGGGGCGAGAGGGTTCAGGGGAAGAGAAGGTTCAGGGGCGAGAAGGTTCAGGGAGCGAGGGGTCTTAGGGGCGAGGGCTCAGGGGGCGAGAGGGTTCAGGAGCGAGGGGCTCCAGGGGGCGAGGGGTTTAGGGGCGAGACTTCTGGGGGCGAGAGGGCTCAGGGGGCGAGAGGGTTCAGGGAGCGAGGGGGTTCAGGGGGCGAGGGGTTAGGGGCGAGAGGGTTCCGGGGGGCGAGGGGGGGTTCAAGGGGCGAGAGGGTCTAGGGCGAGGGGGGTTGAGGGGGCGAGAGGGGCCTCAGGGGCGAGAGGGTTCAGGAGCTGAGGGGTTCAGGGGGCGAGTGGGTTTAGGGGGCGAGAGGGTTCCGGGGGCGAGGGGGTTCCTGCCATTATAGGACACTGGGAGTACTCGTGATGAGGATCAGAAACATCAACACAAAGCATACACCAGAACCTTCTGTGGTGGATTAGATATAGTGAATGAAAGATGATCAAATACAAACTCGAACAATGAGTGAAAGCCAGCGGTCATGAAGCGGTGTGGTGGTGGTGGCAGCGGTCATGAAGCGGTGTGGTGGTGGTGGCAGCGGTCATGAAGCGGCATGGTGGTGGTGGCAGCGGTCATGAAGCGGCATGGTGGTGGGTGCGTTGGGTCGCGAAGCGGCATGGTGGTGGTGGCAGCAATGGGCGAAGCGGTGTGGTGGTGGTGGCAGCGGTCATGAAGCGGCATGGTGGTGGTGGCAGCGGTCATGAAGCGGCATGGTGGTGGTGGCAGCGGTCATGAAGCGGCATGGTGGTGGTGGCAGCGGTCATGAAGCGGTGTGGTGGTACATAAGAACATAAGAAAATAAGGAGTGTGCAACAGGCCGATTGGCCTGTGCATGGCAGCTCCTGTCGAGAGGTACAGCTACCCTCTATCATCCATGAATCTGTCCAGCCTCCTTTTAAAACTTTCCAGTATAAGCAGTTGCTGGTGATGTCAGTAGTCATTAGAAAATATGTGTGAGTGGTGAAGTCATCGACACCATCTCAGTAGTGAGGTTATCGACACCATCCCGGTGGGCTGCGGCAGTTCAAGGTAACCCCACTGTCTGTACACCATAACGCACCTGCTAATTGCCTTCGACCTCACCTGTCGTCAAAACCCTCCAATGAAGCCTTTGAGAGAGCTTCACCCTCACCTACCGCTGCTTTGATCTGGTTCATTTAGCGTGACCATGGAGACTTGGGCTGCGGGATTTAT